>NC_135784.1:58763666-59063666 GCF_051106095.1 Pogona vitticeps
AACACCTCTTTGAGAAAATATATCTTGTTGTCATGCAACAAATGGGTACCTGCCTTTTTTTTCCAACATAGATCCCGGAAAGTTATGATGTGGTAGAGTAAATCTTAGGTATTGCAGACTTTTCAGGCAAAATCTGGAAATAGTTCCCCCCCACACACTTTGAATCATGGCTGGAGGATCAAGGGGCAAGAGAGATGTCCTCATTCTCCGTGCCTGGGATTATGGCTTCTCATGGCTGCATGGAGAAGCCTCCCCAAGCTAACTGTTGTAAACATTTGTTTCCTTTCAAGTTGTCCTGTACGTATCTTTTCTGCTCTTTGTCCCTAGATTATTACTGCGCACCATATTCTGATCCTTCTTGGCCAGCTCTTTCTGCTAGGATTACTTGAATCTCTGTTGCTTTACCTCTCCTTGCTTCTTTGTAGCACTGAGTGTGTTTTCCTTTCTTTAGTTCCATCCATTGCAAAGCATAGGACCCACGGAGGTTGTTGCTTTGTAACAAGTGCCAGTCAAGACTATATTGGGAGCAGGGTTTATAATAATATAGGCTTTTCAGCAGTGTTAAGCAGCACTCGCGTGTTTGTCTTCAGAAAGGGAAATTACAAGGGATAAGTGATTACTTGGTTTTCTGAGACACTGAAGTGAACCCACTGAGTTGAATCTTGGAATCTCACTCTTATAATAAGGGCTTTGTAGTGTTATTAAGCTGTACATCAGTTGGGCTCAGGCATGGCTAATGTGACTTCTGTGGCATTAGACATGGTATCAAAGAAAAGATGGCGATCAATTTTCTCAACCTATCATGCATCCCTGATTGTGAAGGCTTTTTGTAGGTAGAAGAAAGATATTTTATTTAAAATTAAAACCATTTTCATAAGAATTATAAGTAATGAACTTATCTGGACATTTCATAGAACCTGTTGGCATGATCATATGCTACTATGCATGGATTTTGCTATCAGTTTCAGTGCCTCAGAACTGTACACTATTAATCTGGGTTGTCCACCAATATTGCTCCTCTGATTGACTTTACTTTTATTGAACTTATACCCAGCCCCCCCTAGACAAAGTCTACTCAGGGCAGCTTACATGAATAATAAAACACAACAATATAGCATACATAATAAAAAACCTACTAACTAATGTCTATATACATTGTTAAGATGGGATAGTTAAAGAAACAGAAAATCAGTTAATTGACTGGAGGGAAGGCCTGCCTAAAGACCCAAGTTTTTAAATGGCTTTTCAAAATGCCTAGTGAGGTAGCCAGATGGATTTCCATTGGGAGGGTATTCCATAACTGAGGGGCCACTGCCGAGAAGGCCCGGTTTCTTGTTCTTTCCTTCCGGGCCTCTCTCAGTGTAAGGCCCCTCAGCTCTCCCTGCTGGCTTTGTTGAGAGATTTGGGTAGACCTGGGTGGGAGAAGGTGATCTGCCAGGTATCGAGGTCCCAAACCATTTAGGGCTTTATACGTCATCATTAATACTTTGAAATCAATGCGGAAACAAATGGGCAACCAGTGCAAAACAGCCAGGGTGGGGGAGATATGCTGATATTTTCTCACCCCACTAAGAAGCCTGGCTGCCGCATTTTGCACCATTTGGAGTTTCGGCATCAATCTCAAAGGCAGCCCCACGTAGAGTGTGTTACAATGGTCTAACCTCAAGATTACAAGCGCATGGACAAGAGTAGTGAGGGCCCCCCATCAAGATATGGTCACAGCTGGGCAATCCGCCATAGATGAAAATAGGCGGAACAGGCCACATGGTTTCCATGGTAAACGCCGGGTCCAGATGTATCCCCAAGCTGCGAACCTCGCTCTTTGCGGTGAGGGTCATCCCCCCAAAAGAAAGGGAATCACCCAAACTGCTGATGGAAGGATTGCCCACCCTCAAGATCTCCGTCTTGTCCGGGTTCAGCCTGAACCCATTCAACTGCATCCATTTCAGTACAGTCTCCAGGCAGCGCTGGAGGGACGGAACGGCATCCATTGAAGTAGATGAGAAGGAGATGTAGAGCTGAGTGTCATCAGCATACTGATGACATGATGCCCCACACCTCCTGATGACCCTACCCAGCGGCCTCATGTAGATATTAAACAGCATTAGAGAGATGATTGACCCCTGCAGAACCCCACAATTGAGGCTCCATGGGGCTGAAACATTCTCGCCAAGCTGTACTCTCTGGGGACAGTCCTCCAAGAAGGATCAGAGCCAGGCAAGCACCAGGCCACTGGTTCCCTGCTCAGAGAGCCTCCCCAGGAGGATACCGTGGTCGAAGGTGGCTGAGATGTCAAGGAGGACCAAGAAGGACATATTGCCCCCATCGGCCTCCCTCAACAGGTCATCCAGCCAGTGCGACCAGTGCTGTTTCCGTACCATAGTGCTTCTTGAAGCCCGACTGAAATGGGTCCAGGGCATTGGTTTCATCCAGAAGCGTCTGAAGCTGGTCTGCCCCCACCCTTTCCACCACTTTGCTAAGGAAAGATTTATTTGGAGAAGGAATGTCATCGTGTTTAGGTGCTCACCATTCCTGATCTGTCCCCCCCCCTCTTCATCATTTTGAACTGCAGGTGTGGCCTCCTTCAAGTTGGAGACAGAGTGCTTTCCATCAACAGCATTGCAACAGAAGATGGGACAATGGAAGAAGCCAATCAGCTTTTGCGGGATGCAGCTCTTACTAACAAGGTTGTGCTGGAGATTGAATTTGATGTGGCAGGTATGGAAATTATTATTTAGCTATAATCTCCAATTCCACTTTTTTTCAGGGCTTTGATTTCCAGAATTTCTTGGCAATTCCATGTATATTTGTGAAGATAGAGTCAGTGGCTTTCTCCCAGCATTTCAACGTACACTTTGGACAGTCTAGTGAAAGCTCAAAGACACCAATTAGAAAGAAGTAACTGTGACAGAACTGCATTACCAGAGGGGACTTAGCTCAATAATAAGGCATATGCTTTGCCAATGAGCTGTGTCCCCTCTCCTAATACTTCTGCATCCTGGTTGTGATTATGGGGAGACAACTGGTCATCCACCATAAAGTCCCATCTGCTCATAATAAAAAAATGAAAGTAGCTAGTACAGTAAAGCTTTAACCTGGCAAATGTATTGTCTCACCCATTCTGTTTGGCACTGTGACTTGCCATGCTGCATTTCCCTTATCCACATTCTCTCAACTTGTTTGCCACTCCATGTTAACTGTGGTTGTCAAATAATTGCCAGGCATCTGCTTCGAAAGTTGTAAACATGAAAAAATAAAATAAAAATGCAGCTAGGCTGAACATTTCTAAATCCATTGTATCTGGATTTTCTCTCTGTTTTAGAATCTGCCAAACCCTAAAACCTGTTAAATTTCCCCTTTGAAGGGGAGAAAAATAATTCATCCACAGTTTCTCCCTGGAATAAAGTTAGTTATGAACTCACTCACTCCCTCCCTTTCTTTCTTTCTCCTGGCATAAAGCCACACTGAATGTTCACTTATATACAGCTAATTCATAGACAGGTGTCACATATATACCTGCACATCAGAGATCTATGCAACAATTATGAGCAGGTGCTAGTTATAATTGCAGTTGTGAATTGTAGCCATTCTATATTGCTGGTCACTGCACTGAAATGATGTCATTTTTACATTTTTATAATATTTAATAGATGTTGTTAGTTCATTAATTAAAGTCAGAACATGAGGTTTTGTTTAACAGGAGATGAATTTGGGAAAGGGGGTGACAGTCATATTTGCTGCGGTGAAGATATGCAAATAATGTCATATTATTGATAGGATAAAGCAATTACCTGGAACAACTACAGTAGTGATTACGGTTAAAGAAAAAAGTGCAAAACCAGGATAACACTCAGTAGGAAGAGGTTCACAGACATTACGGCCTCTGCATCAGGCATCTTTACATGTGAGCTAAAATCCATAAAGTTGCACTTATACATTGAATGGTCATAGTTTGTTTTCATAAATCTTCGGGGGGGGGGAAATATGTGGGAACTTTGGAGCACAAGCTAGCAAAGCAAAAGTGCATCTTCTCTATGTGATTCCTGTGACCAATTTGATTTCTTTGTTTTGTAGAATCTGTCATTCCTAGCAGTGGTACTTTTCATGTGAAGTTACCTAAGAAAAGAGGTGTGGAGCTGGGGATTACTATCAGCTGTAAGTATTACTACTCTCTCTCTCCAATACACACACACACACTGGAGTCATAATCTAAAACCAGCTTATCTGGGATAATGTTATGTATCAGGAAAGAGGCAAGTAGCAGATAAATCTTCAGGCATCTTTTTTTTTCCCTGTATTCTTGGAGCACATTGCCTCTATTCTGAGAGGAAATGTTTGTGGCAACCCTGGATACTATTGACTGGTCTTCCTGATACACCTCGGCAGCTGCTGTCTTAAAAGCACCCTACTTAAAATTGATGACATCAAGTACGTAATTTCTCTGAATATAATGGCTGCTACTGTGCTTGCTTTGTTTGTTAGAAACTTAGGGTGCTTCCCTCCTTCCACCGTGAATATCCAGATTATCCTCACTTGGGATCCTCCAAGATGGAAGAGCTGTGTAATATCTTTTGATGTGTAGTGATCTGTCTGGCAGCATCATGAGCCTTCTGATTATAAACTGGTTATCTCAAATATATAATTTGATTAAATCCCACAAATTCAGGTTTTAGTTTTCATCCAAATGTCATAGTCTTCAGCCAACCAAGGCATGTATCTTGCTATGAACTATCATCAGGGATGCTTTAGCTGTATTTAGCGACTCTTATTTGACATTCAGATTCCAAAGGAATGTACATAAAAATGCTAAATGGATATATATTACTAGTCTCTTGACTGGTTGTAAAACAGAACCACTAGTAGCAGTTTTTATGGGGCTCTTGTGGATATGACATTTACAATTACAAAGTGTACAAGAAAAAGAAGAATTAATGCTGTGGCTAATGAAAATAAAACTACTGGTGATATTTAAGTGTAGACTTGCCGAGATCATCACAGGACATGAGAAATAGTATTTTCTCGATTAGTGGATATAATATGTGGCAAGTGATACCTGTAACAAAATGTTGCAGTGTGAAGTGCTCCTGTTCAGTGTTCCAATCAGTTGGCCACCTTCTCCTATACCGCTTTCTTTTCTATTCTCCCTCCTGTTTGATTTTATATCTCTTTCACCCCTGTTGGTATTCTGTAGTGACTAAGCAATGTCACACCTTTTTGGGTTCTGTGTTTCTAACTATTCACTGTCCCTCTCCCCAAAAGGAAAATGGTTTTTCTTCATGTCTCCTCAAACAAATTGATGCCCACCTCCTGTGTAAAAAAGGTAAAGGTTCCCCTTGACAATTTGTCCAGTTGTGTCCGACTCTAGGGCGCGGTGCTCATCCCCATTTCCAAGCCATGGAACCAGTGCTTGTCAGTAGACAGTTTCCATGGTCATGTGGCCAGAGTGACTAGTCACGGAACGCCATTACCTTCCCACCGCGGTGGTACCTATTTATCTACTTGCATTTTTATATACTTTCAAACTGCTAGGTTGGAAGGAGCTGAGACAAGCAACGGGAGCTCACTCTGTCCCATAGATTCGAACTGCTGATCTTTTGACCTTGCAGCCCAGAGGCTTTGCGGTTTAACCCACCACACCCTACATCTTGTGTACAGATATGCTATTTGGTCTATACAGAGAGTCATTTCTCAGACAACTGAAATTGCTGCTAAACCTAGGAATAGATAAAAAAAATACTAACCCTAAAAATTGTTTGGGACTGCTATTTTAATTAATTAATTAATATTTATGCATTCATTCATTTACCCACTTACAGTACTTGATTTCTAGCCCATCTTTCTTCCAGCAAAAGGAATCAAGGCAACTTATATCCTGCAAGACATAATTTTGTTCAAGAATTATTAGTGACCACCAATGGACAGTATAATTTATATAAAAGTATTTGAACTCGGTTAATGAATCAAAGTTAATGCATACATTTTCCTTTTGATGCAAGAAAGTTTTCCTCCGATCATCGGACATATTCCTGCAGTAGACTCTGCTGCAAGAGTGGGACCTACCACACCACTGAACGACTTGCAGTTGAGAGGCAAGAGCCCTATTTGGATATTATGCAGATACATTCAAGGGGCGTGGGGCTGTGTGCCTCGGCTACGCCCCCCCCCCCCCCAGCATCCCTGTTGTTTCCCAGTGGGGAGGAAAGAGCTCTGAAGTGGACTTCTGTTGACATTCATCCAGGCCTGGGCGATTGGGCACTCTTAGAAATAGTTTCTGTAGTCATGGGAATGGTTCTGCTCACATTGAAGTGGACATTAATAGAACCTTTGGAAGTGTTTGCCAAGACTGGGAGGAGGAAGGAGCAAGCAAGGGATATTGAGATGTAGGAAATGGTTGCCTCTTACATGCATTTCTCTACCTTACTTATGCCCAAGTAAGACTTCCCTGACATTCAGTGGTTTAACAATAGCATGAACCAAAAAGCCTTTCTTCCCTCCAATTTAAGGTGTGATCAGATGAGCTTTTTTGTAGTGGGCAGGTGCAAGCTAAATAAGGTCACTTGGGGTCAGAGAGAGGTGTGATTTTCACATGGACATGGCATATGGACCTCAAGAGACCCTATTCAACTCCTGAACCAGGAGAGGGAGCTCTGAACAGAGGGAGGTAGTGCAAGAGAAAGAGGAAATGGCCCTTGGTTAAGAAGCAGCAAAAAGCAGGTTGGTGGATCCTATTTCACTGAAAGGTTTTAAACAGAGGTTGGGTGACCATCTGTCAGGGGTGATTCAGCAGTGAGTTTCCTGCTTCTTTGGGGGCATAGGGGTGGCTGGAAATAATTGCCTTTTCATCTGTGATTGTGCGATTTTACTTTTTTTTTTTTCTGCCTTCAAAAATTAATGTATGAATTGGTCATTTATCTGCCAGGATGCAAATATTTAGAGAGCAAATATATAGCTTTGTATGAATACCTTCCTTATTCCTTGTCATCCCTTTCCTTTAACTTAGTGGAGAAGTATTACAGTTGTAATAGTAGTTGCAGCAGCAGCAGCACTTTTATCCTGCTCTTCTGTTGTAATTCAGACTTGTCTTATGTGTATTTGTGTTCGTCTTCACTCAGCTATTCTTGGATTCATTTTTAACTGTTCTTTCAGTTGTTACAAATACTTCCTTTCTGAGATGTGGCTTTGCTAGGCTTTGTTTAATTACACATTTCCTAAATGGTGTTTTGTCTCAATCAATATTGGAAGGTGTTTTATAACTGGCAGAATCGCTGGTGCATGTGAATTATGTGCTCAAACTCCTCCGAGGGGAGTAATTTCCCAGTCTGTTGTCATTATGCATCCTATTAAAAATACAAGTGGACATGTGTTTGGAGACACTTCATCCGTCATGCCATAAGGAAGAAACCCTAGTTCCTATAGAGCCTGTGAAACCAGCATGACTCTGGAGAAATAAAAAAGAGCACCACTCTCTTCTCTCTGGTTGTTTTGCAAAATGCTCTGTTTCAATGCTGAACCCTTTCTTCTTTCAGGACTCCCAGAAGCTGGTCTACTCAGGGCTTACTGGCCCTTTTAGTGTGGATGGATGCAGTCCAAAAAGGGTCACTTGAGGTCTGGGGGGTGATACAGTGATATGACATTTGGCACAAACCAATCTGCCCCCGTAATGCACCAAACAGCAGGACAAATGTTTGTCTACAGTTAAACACTATGGTCAGTCCTGAGGTGGTTAGAAGACCAGTCAAGGGAATGAAAATAAGCGGTGAGGCCCATTCATCCAGTTATTGGTAAGGGCAAGATCTTGCTCTCCAGTTAGCTGCCATACAAACAGTGAAAGAAAGAGGAATCTCCTATCCAGGAATGGTGGGGGAACTGTGAAATAATTCCACAAAAAAATTCATTTGAGAACTATTTATTTCCAACATGACTACTTACTGATCTGTAGAACAGTTTTGTATAAAAAGATGTTACAACATGTCAAATAGGAATAATAACATGTCTGAAAATAATGGGTTGCATGAGAGTTTGTGCACTCCTGAGATTACTCCAGTACTTTCTCCCAGAGAATATGTAAATTCTAAAATACCTGGCCTCAGTGAAATTTTGGGGAACAAAAATAAATGGATCTAATTCCTGACATTTATGTTCTATACGTTATGGATGATCAGTTCTGTGTATATGTGGTTTCACTTTGTGTGATGGAGTGCCTGAGTAGTAAAACATGCTGTTCTCTAACCTTATTAGGACCCTTTCCACCACTAGATAGTCTGGAGCCAACTCAAGGGGTGCCTTGAGAGACTGCCTGTGCTCTTGGCATTCGAGGCCTGACTGGTTCTGTGGAGACAGCAGGCAACAGGGAAAGAGGTAGAGTAGTGGGCAGTGATGTAATGGAGTCAGGGCTTGTAGAGTTGAAACCTAAGACTTTTTGAGTGGCAGGGTCAATGGCGTCAACTGCCATACCCTTCAAACGTCTGCGTTGTCTAGTTGCAGTTCTCACCATCAGTGGTGTAGCGTGGGGGGACACAAGGGCAGTTGCCCCAGCCACAAAACACTTAGGGGGTGCAAAGCAGTAACATAGCGTGGGGGTTATTAAAATCTTAGGGCTGTGCGGGCCACATTCTGCTCTACACATTCCTCTCCCCCCTCCCAGCACTCTGAGCCACCAGGGGTGCTGGGCCCACCACCTCTGCCAGCATGGACCTCAAGTAGCTCCGTGACCGCTTTGTGGCACCACCCCAGGGGCTTCCTCCACCCCTTGCCCATGTATTGCATCACGGAGCTATCATGTTCCTTCAATACTTGCCTTGCCCCGAGTGCTGCCCCCCCATGCTATGCCACTGCTCACACTATCTTCCTCACAGTTGCTGAGAAATTGACTTCCTCAGAAGTAGCACATTGTTGCATGCTGTCCCTGTTGTAATGCAAAGTATTTGAGGATTGTTTTGAACCTTAAGAGCCATTAGGTTTTTAAAAAAGCATGTTCATCATTTGTTGATGTGGACTGATCTGGCTGGATGTGTTTTTGGAATTCCCTTATGGCTGGAGAGTTGGCTGTGGAGACCGTCCTGCTGAGCACTTGCGCTTCCAGATTTATTACTATACCCCTGTATGCAGGAAGGGGAGACCAGGAGAAAATAAGAGAAAGTATAGAAGTGAATGAGCTTGGAGGAGAGTGAGATAGGTGTGCAAGGAGAGAGAGGGAGTGGCACAGGCAAGGAATGGTTATTATCCTGCCACATCTCAGGCTGCTATTGAGGACATAAGCCTCATAGTTTGAAGGAGGCCGGTCCAGATGTGACCACTTGGTCATAGTTCCATGTTCTGTGAATCCTTCAATGTTGCAACTGTGGGTTTTCTGGTTCTTCTTAGTTGTGATGTTTGTTACTTACCAATTGTAGGTAGTAGTGAGCCTTCTGGTATTTCACACAGCAGACTGGGAAGGAGGGGCAGTTATAGGATTCAAAAGGGATACACATCAGGAGCAATAGTTGCCATGTTACCTACTACAGTGGAAGGTACAATACTGATGCTGCAGTCCTTTTTATAGCTGTTAAACTCCTCATCTGTGATTATTTTTAGCAGTGAGTACTTTGCTGATAATTAATGGTCCTGTTTTCTTAATAAGCATGAGCACTCGTATTCAGTCATTTATTAAGTAAATAAAGGCTATGGCATCCACCCTGGCTTTTACTCTGGCACATCCTGCCACAACGTGGTCCTTTTGGATTCCTCTGTGTTCCCTTTTCCACCATCACCACCTGTTCAAGCAGGCATGAAGAAACCTTTAGAAGAACAGAAGGAAGATCTACAGGAAGTCTCTGATATAAAGGACAAGATAATAAAAGCAAAACAACAAGATACATATCTCAGGGCTGAATTAAGTGAAAGCCAGCTGGAAGAAAACCTGAGTGAATAGCAAAGGCAGTAGTTTGCCAAAGAGAAATTAATTTGGCTAATAAGATCTCTTAGGGTTAATTGAGTAGTAATTGACTCCTAAGCAGTCCTTCCTTCTCCAAATTAGCTCACATCTTTGGCATTTTGGGAGAAGTATTACAAAACACTGAGCACCATACTGGGCTAATTTTATCCAGCCTTTTCTAAAGAAGGGTGTCCCTTGTTTAAAATTATTAATCTTGTTATTGTGAACCATGCTAATTACATGTGATCATTTTAAGGTTCATTGAATTGTTTGCCAGTTTTGTTGACTTCTGATCTGGAAACTGTTTAATTATCAATATGCAAAGTAGTTTCCTACATGTATGCTATTACGTCTAAATTAAATATCATTAAGCATATTTGAAAAGGGTAATTCAGATTGTTTCACAGACAGAAGTTCTCAAGAGAATTCTTAATTTCTGCCATGATGGTATCTTTCTTTGAGTTTCTTCCTCCCTTGATAGTAATAAGTGGGTTGCCTCATGCAGCAGTCACTTGTGTCATTGAAAGATAACATTTCCCTCACACACTTCTTGAGTTTGTAGCCACTTTTACTGGGAAAAGGTAATTGGGACAAATGTAGGGGCCGTAGCAGAGAAGCAGTAATAGGATGGTCAAAAATGCCCTTCAACGATACCATCTTTATCACTGCTAGGAAAGCTATTTTGCTAGGAGCTGGCCGCAGTTCTGATCTCCATCATTGGACTGGTGTGGCTGGACTGAATCCCTGCTCTCCTCCTGGAATGACCTTCGCCATCCTTTTTGCTTCCCCAAATTATTTTTTCTGGCCACCTTTCATCTCCTCCACATCTCTGTAAGACTTGGAGGCCAAAATCCTATCACCTATTTACACTGTCATTGGTGACTTTCCACAATGGCCCTGCTTGACTTCATGCTCCATCTCCCGCTGTCACACAGATGCCTTTTGAAGCCATTTGTTTGTATTTCTTCGACTGTTTATAAGTTTATTGTTCTATGTTTGCTTATTTTATTATATTGTAAACCCCCTAGAATTGCCCATTTCACAATGAGACAGTATATAAATTTAATTTAATTAATAAGTTAATTCAGTTGGTATGAATCTTAGTAGTGAATTGCCGGAGTTTAAGAAGTCAACAAAGGTATTTGTTGTTGAATGTGCTGAATCACATGATCCAGTGCACAATAAAAATGCCTACATGGTCTTCTTAACTTGTGGCAATACACCACTAAGATTTACACGGATAACTTACGCTGAGAGGTGCAGCTAACAGGATTCTGACCGCTGATCTGTGAAATACTCAGAGCTGTGTTTTGGCATTTGACGGAATAGCCGTGTTAGTCTGCTTTAGAAAAAATAAGAAAGAATGTGATACAACAAAAGTCCAGAACTTTTCCTCACGGGGCGGGTATGTGATGCAAATATGTGCAATTATTACAGTGTTTGTAATGTCTGTGAAATGCCTGTGCTTCATAAATGTTAGATGGAACATTAGCAGTTTTTATTTACAGTTTTTCATTAAATTGCAAGTTGCAAAAGCAGGAATAACCTAATGCTTTGTATTTTGTAAGGTATGTGTAGCATAATGCCAAATATTATCTTATACAATCTAGAAGCTTGGACTGAGTTTAAACTGCCCATTTCTCTTTTGAAACAGCAAGCAGAAAGTCTGGCGAGCCTTTAATTATCTCTGACATCAAGAAGGGGAGTGTAGCACACAGGTGAGTGAAGTGTGTGATTTCCTGTGTGGGGTCCATCCTAAGCATGTAGAAATGAGCTTACTGCTCACAAACCCTCTTGTTTTGGAGGGTTATTAGATTCTGGGATGTGGCTGAACCCATATGGTACATGGGAAGCCGTCATGCCTTGGTTCAAACCACTGTGCCATCTAAGTCAATGCTATCCAACTTGAAGCAGCTTCTAAGCTGAGTGGCAAGGTTCTTTCCCAAATCTATCACCAGATTTGCCTCCTTTTCTTGAAGTTCACAGATGTGTGTGTATTCTTGTCCTTTGCAAAATGCGGATACGATTTTGTAGCAACAGTTGTTTTGCGTATGTGGTCTATAGCGGTCCTCAACTGTTTTTGGTCCGCAGACTGGCTGGGGAAGGTGGGGCACCCCCTGCACTTGTGCGCATGTGCGAACAAGCATGCACGCTTGTCTAGGCACTCGCTTGTGTGCAAACGGTGGCATGGGGCTCACATGGGCGTGCTGGAGCACGCACAGCCACAAACGGGCTATGTGGGGGGTGAGTGTGTGCAGGGGGGGAAGGAGGTCTGTCTCGACAGCCTGGTCCAGCTCATGCTACAGACCAGGGGTTGGGGACCTCTGGTCTAGAAGCTGTAAGATGTCCTTATATCTTTATAGAAGTACATCTTAAAGGAGCAGTATTCAGTTTAATAGATTATTGATTTGTAAGAAGATGGATCTGCAGATCTTAAATTATTATGGTTTCTTTGACAAATTTTCACTCCTACATTTGAATCTAGCCCAACTTTTCATATTTTGTGTTCTGCATATAAATTGAACAGATATCACAAACCATCAGAAAAATAAGTGGATTCCAGATCAAATCAACATTGAACATTGTTCAGAGTATGATTGACTCAGCTTGGAAACCAGATTACAGTCGTGCCTCGCTTAACGAGGAAATCGCTATACGATTAGGTTTTTGCGATCACTTTTACGATCACAAAACGATGTTTTAAATTGAGTTTTTTCATTTAACGATGATCGGTTCCCTGCTTCAGGACCCAATTTTCGCTTTACGACAGTCAGCAAACAGCTGGTTGTTGGGTTTCAAAATGGCCACCAGGTGAAGAAAATGCCCCCCCCCGCTCTTTTCTGGGATGGATTCCTTGCTTTACAGGCACCGAAATGGCTGCCTGAACCGGTTTTCAATGCATTTCAATGTGGTTTTTTGTTTCGTTTGACGATATTTTTGCTCTACAGCGACTTCGCTGGAACAAATTAACATCGTCAAGTGAGGCACCACTGTACTAAACTGAGTCTGTTATACTTTGGATGTTTCAGGAAAAGATAAAATTTACTAAAAAGTCAATAATGCTAGGAAAAGTAGGGAAAGAAAGCAGGGAAAGAGAAAGATCTAACATGAACTGGATTGACCCAACAATGGAACCACAACCTTTAGTTTGCAGTGCGTGAGCTGGGCTGTTAATGACAGAGTCTTATGGAGGTCATAAATAAACATGGTTGCTGTAGGTGGAAAGCAAATCGATGGCACATAACCAGAACAAATACTATATGCATTTCTGAAGCAATATTTAAACTGATACTAGTGCGATTGCTGCTATCGATTATATCTTATGAGAAAAGAGAAACATCCAACCTTGACTATGTGAGCATTAACCCCGTTTCTTGTGGTATTTTGGATTTTTGGATACAAGTACAACTGTATTGTTGGCACTACCAACCTTCCCTTTTATGTCTAATTAGAGGCCATACCATGATGTGAAATTCTAGCATGTTCCAATTTGTTTAAAATACTGGTTCTGAAACAATACAAAACATGTTGAAACTTTTCAGCAGTTGGGGAGTAGCTACTGGGAACTCACGGGGATGTCCACTGAATATGAGGTACAGTCTCAGGGTGGCTTTTTATTATTTGAGTCTCTTTTGATTTATCCTCTGACTTGTGCCTTCTGTCTTCATGCTGGAATAGCTCTCCCATTCAAGAAAAATCGTCCTACTGCACACACAAAAATGCTCTTGAAAATAAGATATTCTCCTACTCTCTGGGCTGTGTTAAACACAGGATTGTTTTTCTTTTGTATGCAGGACAGGCACTTTAGAACCTGGAGACAAGCTGTTAGCCATTGATAATATCCGACTCGACAACTGCTCAATGGAGGACGCAGTGCAGATTTTAAAGCAGTGTGAAGAACTCGTTAAATTGAAGATCAGGAAGGATGAAGATAATTCTGGTACAAAAATACTGAATGGGTGTTGTTATCAGCCCTCTCTAATAGCATTCTCCATCAATGACAGATTTGACAGATACATTGAGGAGTATGATTTACTTTATTAGCATCTCCATACTATGTGCATGGGCTCACCTACAATCTTAAGTGTAGACCTTTGTGCACACAGGTTCCCACAAAGAGATGGAAAGGGTGAAAAGCTGCTTAGCCATTGGCTGGGAAATGGTCTCTGCTTTGATGCCTGCCTAGATGATTTCTAAAGTTGTTGTTCAATATCCTCTTTTTTTTTTTACCCCTGACAGATGAACAGGAAACAACTGGTGCTATCATCTATACAGTGGAACTGAAAAGATATGGTGGACCCCTGGGAATAACTATTTCAGGGACAGAGGAGCCTTTTGACCCCATTGTCATTTCAGGCTTAACAAAACGAGGCCTAGCAGAAAGGTGAGTCACAGTTTGCATCCTGATGGGCAGATCTCAGGTAATACGGGCACAAACCCCCCCAAAAATGTACCTGTTTGTTTTCCAGCAAATTATCTGTATTACATGTGTGAAGGGGCAAGACAAGTCTTTCTGCATTACCAATTTGTTGTGCAAACACACACAGAGCGATAGACCCAGTTGTGGCACACAGTCTTGAGACGTACAGTTTTTCAATTTGTTCCTTCTAACATGAAAAAAATAATTTTATGTTCCTTGCGGGGGAAAGTAAAACTTCCTCTGAATACACAGCTTCTTTGATTAAAGTATTATATGCATGGATATAAATCTGAGTTGATTTTTGTAAGAGTGCCTCCCCAAGCAAGAGAACCTGTCAGGGAACATGGTTACATGTGGGGGGAAAAAACTCCATTTGATTCAGGTTTAGTATGTGTATTTTACAGTGGACCCTTGACTTACAGACAGCTTGACTTACAGACTTTTTGAGTTACAGACTTCTCTGGCCGCAAAATTTAGGTTTGACTTGCAACCTGAGAATTGACTTACAGACCAGAAAAAAACCAAAATGGAACAAAAACGGCCTGTTACGGGATTAATCGGTTTTCAATGCACTGTAGGTCAATGGAGACTTGACCTACAGACTTTTTGACTTGAGAACCGCCTTCCAATACGGATTAAGTTCTCAAGTCAAGACCCCACTGTAAATCACTTGCGAAATCATTCTTGCATATATTTCAATCATTTTTGTATATGTGAACCCTATGTCAGTGTAAATTGTGCCTGTGGGGTTTGCCACTCACTGATGTGCCTTCTGTGCTCCTTTCTCTTCACTGTCCATGTGTGTGTGTGTTGCTCCTTTTGCAAGCCTAGTCTGTCTGTGTTTGAGCACGTGTGTCAGGTTGGAGGGAAAACTCTGTTTAATTTTTTTTCCTATCTGTCATTCTGTACTAGCACTAAACCAGATTGCCAAAACAATTAAACTACCATTTTTTTTCCATTTATAAGATGCTACTTTTTCCTAAAATCATTATCCTAAAAATTGAGGGGCGTCTTTTACACGGAAATAAGCTGAGAAAGCTGAGATAGCTGAGAAGAGAACAAAACGGCAAATATCTTGCCTCTGTAAACAAACTCTCTTCAGCCACAAGGCTGAATTTCCTACAGTCGGGAGACTTAGCTTCTTCCAGTCAGGAGCCTTATGGAACTGACGTCAGCTGACCCTGAACAAGCCAATTGGAACACACCTCCTTGGAGGTGGAGCTTGTAGGCTCAAGATTCAACAGAGACAAAATGGCCGACGTTCTGAGTTCAGAGGCTGAATCCTCAAAACTACGTTTTCTTAATTTGGGGGTTAGAAAATTGGGGGGGCATCTTATAAACAGGGGCGTGTTATAAAGTTAAAAATACGGTAACAGCACATCAGCACTGGCTAATGGCTGTGGGAGTCAGGCTGCTCAAGGGCAGGTGGGGACAGGCCAAAGCCAAAAATGGACTGATTCTGAAAGCAAGTGTAGCTCCCCAATATTCAACACGGTTTAAAAATGGACTAAAAATCTTCCCAAGAGGACACACATATTGATCCAAATACCTTGTGATTGCCATTTGAATTCAAACCGAATTCAAAAAAACCTGATCTGTCACCCATTTTCTTTCAATAGTGTAACCATGCCCAGGATGACAGTATCTGAAAAGAACAAATGGATAGATGTTTTGAGCCAAGTTATTCATTTGCGAGATGCATATCCTTTCTTTGTAAAAACCAAAAAACTCCAGTCATCAAACAGAAACACTTTTTATAATAATAACTAAAACACAATTTTAAAAGCCCAGTAAATCTGAACAAATAAAATTTGATATCAAAGAAGATCCAGAGCAGGGTCTTGTTTGTTATTCTGGCCTGCCACCTCTAGAACTCAAATAACTCTTTAGCTAGCAAAACAACAGTCATAAGAGCTGGGCCCAAATGATACATTGAAATTTGGAGATACATTGAAATTTGAACATTCTGCTATAGGTGTCCCTTTCTTCCTAAAAGGGTGAAAGAAGAAAAAATCCTAACAATTTTCTCAAGAAAAAAACATCTTTTGATAAGCATTGGCTCAACTTTGACAATTTATGATATTCATTTTGAAGTATCCTTGGGAGATGTGTAGTCTTTATGAATGTACTTGGGACTGAAGCATCCAAAATGCCTGTTGTCATTCTCGTACATCAAACTATCCTGCCTGAGGCTCATGATGACTATTAAAGCTGTGCTTAGCTCTGAGGAACAGCTTTCCTCCAGAATTCAAAGATATATTCTCCATCCAGCTGTGGATAGTACTGAATCTGAGGTTGGAGGTAAATTATTCTGTAGATGAGGTCCTTATCTGCAGAGATCTTCATTTGCAGTATTTTGTTATAAGTAATAGACAACCTTCTCTTATAGCATCCATAGTGGCTAATGGTTAGGTTGCATAGTGATTGTAGCAATAAGTTAAAACAAAGTAACATTATGTCAATAATCAATCATTTTCCTCCAGTGATGGAAGAGGCAGAATGAAAATGGTTGATTTAACACATCAAGAATTTTTATTGTGAAATAAAAGTAAGGTATCTGTTCGAATTTGACCCAACTCCGGGAGGCAGTGGAAGACAGGAGGGGCCTGGCGCGCTCTGATCCATGGGATCATGAAGAGTCGGACATGACTTAATGACTAAACAACAACAATCTGTCAGAAACACTTTGGACAGTAGAGAATCAGCTGTAACGTTTTGTGGATGGAAAAAATTTGAATCCATAAATTTTATTTAATCTACCAGTTGAAAGTCATGTATCCATTTGTGAGCCACCTGTTTGTTTCAAAAGGTAGGACTAGATGAGATGGCCGCATCACATTGGAAATGAGAGAAACATCGTTCCATGAGATACATTCTCCAAAATTCTTACATTTGCATAATAAACATTCAGACAGTCTGTTGCTTCTCTTCCAGTGCAAACAAAAACAGTCTTCAATTTATGAATCTGTAAAACGTTATTGGAGGTTAATTGAAAAATTCTTAGTTTTCTCAGGAGAACTCCACTTCAGATTGTGAAACTGATCTAAACTTCAGGCTCAGAGTTAGGATGTGTTTCACTAGTCTGTCAGGGTCTACAATACCCTCAGGGTTTCAAGAAATTATATGTTGGAGACAAGCTAGATTTATTATCTAGAAAGATGGAAGAGGAATATTGGTGACCGAGTGAGGGGAAGCCTACCTCTTTGCTGGGAAGGGTGTACTTTCTTTTCCAAGCTAGCTGAGGACCTGTTGTCTTTTATTGGAAAGAAACCCTTACTACCAGATCTCCTGGATTCCTTGACCAAAGTGATGTCATAGTATTGTTTATAGGCATACTCTTGGAAGAAACAAAGAGCACTGATCTCAGTAGGAAGGCAATCATCTTGCTTCCCAGGAATGCTGCATCATCATAGAACCCACAACCAGCTAGTACTGTGGCCTAGCACTGGGTTGAATACATTGCCAGTCCCACAGTTGTTGTTTTTCCCCCCTTTTACTGATATTATACTGACCTCTGGTGGATAGCTGGGAAATCAATGCATTGAATTGAAGAAAGTAGGGGGGGAGAAAAAGAAAGAAGCTCCACAAAGAAAGGAGCTGAATCCTATCCTAATTAACTAGCAACAAACGAGATGTGGAAGATTGGCACAGCGGTGTGTGATGCTTTTGTTATCTGAAGCCGAAAATAGATTGTACTTTTTTATTTATGAGAGTTGTTGGCAAAAATTAATTTGCCTGCCAAAGGAAGCAGAAAGGAAATGTAGGACAAGAATCTGCCGATAAAAGATAAAGAAAGCCCCAAAGAGAATTGTTAGCAGATTCAGTCATACCTCATAGAACTGCAATGGGAGGGTGTGCAGTTTTCTATTGTTGTTGTCTAGTGTGTGTGGACCGTCAGTATAGCAAACAAGCTAAGCTTCACCCAGCGTTATTCTCTTCCCTTCCGTGACTTGGTGTAGTCATAGACTGTGGAGACCTTCGTTCTAATCTGTTTTTGACCTTGAAGCTCACAGGTGAGCTTGGACTCTCCCTCAGTCTGACTTACCCACAGGGTTGCTGTGAGTATAAAACTGGGAACAGGGAGGAGAGGTATCCCTGAGCTTCTTGGAAGAAAAACAGAATATACATGCAGCAGAGATTTCCAGCTTCTTAGTCACCATTACCCTGCTCAGCAACTTCAGTTTATCTCGTGTGTTACAGCCGTAGTTAGCTTAATCCAGTAACTGTGAAATAAATATATGACATGACATGATTTGCTTTTTGTGTCCACTGGGATGCAACTCTTTGGGCTCAAAGCTTGTGATGGGTTAATAAAATACTGAAGAAGGAGCCAGTTATTTCCTGAGGTCATACAAAAGTACCCTGTTATTGTAGTCCCAGTACAAAGCATCTTAACGGCACTCAGTACACAGCCAGGTAAATGTACAGCTCCACCGTTGTTCACAGTCCATTTATATGACTGGCCAAATTCTAGCTAATCCAGGTGAAACAGAACCCATCCACACAAAAGAGGGCCTGCCCTGACAAACACATTTGATACGATCCTCGCTGGATGGCATGTTTTGTGGCTGTTTGTTTCATATTCCTTGTGAGAGCAATTTGCTGCAGTGATTATGTACAGGATTGCATCACGTATTTATTTATTTATTATTTATTTATTTATTTATTTTATTTATATCCCGCCTATCTGGTCGTGTGAGGACCACTCTAGGCGGCTAACAACATAAGAATAATACAATAAAATACATATAACCATATTACTTAACAAAAAAGAAAAAAATTATTAAACAAAATAGGAAAGCTATAGGGGAGGGAAAAATCGTCAGGAGTTATTTGTAACTTCAGTCTTTCCTTCAACATTAACATGTTTGGTGAAGCCAAAGAAGTGGCAGGAAAAATAACTACCTTACTGGACATGCGTGTGACCGATAAGTGTGACAACATAAGCACTTGGTCACTGCTTTTGAACAATGCTTTTGTCCACCATTCTTTGACATCAGTCTTTTGCTGCCTCATTTGATCCCGGGGCCCATTTGTTTGGTTGGGGCAACCATGTAATTTTTTTTAATGGGTATCCACCAGATACCATGCCAAGTGTAACATTATCGCATCCTTGGCAATCATCACCTTCCATGCCATTTCCACCTCTGCAAATCAGATGAAATGACAGTGGGTGCAGCAGTGACTAAGAACTGGGAGAGTAAGGATGAAATCTGTTTTCATGTTCAGAAGTCTTGTGCAGATGTTGGCTTTTGACTTGTTTCAAGATGTGTACAAGGAGGCTTAAGTGCAGATTCCATACAAAGTAACAGGCCAGCCCTTGTGAATCACTGAAGTAGGAGTGTTTTCACAAGCACATGCATTTAGGAGAGATCCTGTTGTCACAGTAGACCACTGGATTGAAACAAATGGCTGCCTGGATCTTCTGAGGACCCTGGTCCTGCAGAATCTGTCATGAGGACACTGAAATCAGACTGTTGGTCCATGAATACCCGTGGTTCCCAACCTTGGGTCTCCGGATGTTCTTGGATTAAAACTCCCAGAAGCCTTCCCCACCGACTGTGCTGGTCAGGAATTCTGGGAGTTGTTACAGCCCAATAGTGTCACCTTTGACCGACAATAGATCTCCACAATTTCTTATCACTACCGGGAGAATACAGGTGTTCCTGGTAGTCTCCCATCCAAGTACTGACCAAGCTCAATCCTGCTTAGCTTTTAGAATCAGATGAGACTGAGCATGTTTAACATGGTAAGGTAGACATATGTGCAATTGTTGCTTAATTTTTAATTGGTTTTCATATCCCATCTTTATTACAAAAATGGGACTCAAGGGGACTCAAGGCAGCTGTTAGTATGAAGACAAACAGACAGACAGACAGATTACTAATATACTAATCAGTACAAATATATTTATATATATAGAAACATGAAACAAGATAAAATGTTGAAACAGAATTAAATCTAATTTATTGAATTGTCTTTCTGAGTGTGAATATCTTGAAGTACAGGATGAAATAGCTTAATTTTGTTCTGGTTTTATGCTTTTAAATGAAATCACTGTCATGGATAACAGCTGCAGTTTTCTGTATTTGTGGTTTAGAACTGGGGCCATCCATGTAGGAGACCGGATATTAGCTATTAATAATGTAAGCCTTAAGGGGAAGCCACTGAGCGAAGCCATTCATCTTCTCCAAATGGCTGGAGAAACGGTAACACTGAAGATTAAGAAGCAAACAGAAAGTGAGTTTTGGCTCTTTTTACTGTCTCCTGCTTTAAACTATACATGTTGCAACCAGTGCACCAGCGCCAATATTGCTACAGATAACATACAAATAATAGTGAGCCTTATTTGTATGGCACCACACTCCTCGTATTTACAGTCATGGCCAAAAATATTGGCAGCCTTGCAATTCTGTCAGAAAATGCAACCTTTCTCTCTGAAAATTGTTGCACTTGCAAATGTTTTGGTACTCACATGTTCATTTCTTTGGTTTGCGTTGAAACAACACAAAAAAAAAACATAGTAGAAAAGTCAAATGATGCAATCCCACACAGAAACCCAAAAATGCACTGGCCAAAATTATTGGCACCCTATCTAAATTGTAAGAAATAATTGCTTTTCAAGCATGTGATAATCCTTTAATTTGTATTTAGACACACTTGTCTCAGGTAAGAGGTGTGCAGTATAGTAATCATACTTGCAACCAGTTAAGATGGAGAAAAATTGGCTCAACTTTTGTGTTGTGTGTGACACTGAGCATGGAGAAAAGAATGAATTGTAAAGAGCTGTCTGTGGATTTGAGAGAGAAAAATGTGGAAAAACATCAATGATCTCAAGGCTACAGGTCAATCTCCAGAGATCTTAATGTTCCTGTGTCCACTGTGTGCAATATCATCAAGATGTTTACAGCCCATGGCACTGTAGTTAAACTCCCTGGACGTGAATGGCTTCCCAGGAGGACACCACTGCTGACACAAAGGCATACCAAAGCAAGACTGAAGTATGCCAAAACATATGTGACAAAGCCACAATCCTTCTGGGAGAACGTACTGTGGACAGATGAGACAAAAGTAGAGCTTTTTGGTAAAGGACATCATGCACTCATTTCTCATTAAAAAGAAATGAAGCATTCAAAGAAAAGAACAGAGTCCCTAAATTCAAACATGGTGCAAGTTCAAAGATGTTTTGGGTCTGCTTTGCTGTTTCTGGCACTGGATGCCTTGACTGTGTGAACGATATGATGAAATCTGATGATCACAAAAGAATTCTGGGGTGCAACGTAGTGGTCAGTGTCAGAAAGCTGCGTCTCCACCAGAGGTCGTGGGACTTCCAGCAGGACAATGACCCGAAACACACTTCAAAAAGCACTCAGAAATGGTTACAAGCAAAGTGCTAGCGAGTTCTGAAATGGCCAACAATGAGTCCAGGTCTGAATCTCATAGAACACCTGTGGAGAGATCTCAAAAGAGCAGTTGGGAGAAGGCACCCTTCAAATCTGAAGGCCCTGGAGCAGTTTGCAAAAGAACAGTGGTTCAAATTTCCAATAGAGAGGTGTAAGAAACTCATTCATGGTTACAGGAAGCAATGGATTTTGGTTATTTTTTCCAAATGGGGTGTTACCACATATTAAGTTAAGGGTGCCAATAATTTTGGCCAGTGCATTTTGAGGTTTCTGTGTGGGATTGTATCAGATTTGACATTTCTTCTCTCTCTCTCTCTCTCTCTCTCTCTCTGTGTGTGTGTGTGTGTGTGTGTGTGTGTTTTGTTTCAGGGCAAACCAAAGAAATGAACATGTGAGTACCAAAACATTTGCAACTGCAACAACCCTGGGGTTGCATTTTCTGAAAGAATTGCAAGGGTGCCAATATTTTTGGCAATGACTGTATGTATGTGTGCTTTTTTATGTAGTTGAGGGGTAATCTAATATGATTATTTTGATGCAGTTATTATTTTATTGTTGATATTTTATATTTTATTTTATATTTTATTTTCCACGCTGCCCAAAAGGACATACTTAGAGTCTAAAAGTAAATGACAAAATAAATACCTTTTTCTGGCTATGATATTTTAATAATGCCAAACTTGTGTAGGATTAGTGTGTGGGTTGGTTTCTGTGGGAGGTTTCTTTGAAACAACAAGGAGGGAAGGACATCTCGTAGATGAGCGAGTAACTCCCTGTCAGGTATGGATTTCAAGCCCTCTCCCTTGAAATTCTGGTGTAACACCGATTAGATTTTGAGCTGTCTCTTCCTTTTTGACAACAACAGCAACAGAAATCTTTTAATCTTATACTGTAAAGAGCATCACGTCAGTGCTGCTAACAAAAGTCCTTCTTCCTGCACAACATTTCTCTCCTCCAAGCAGCTCCACTTTGATGCCTCGTTACACCTCAAAAAGAATGGCTGAAAAGCCAATTGGAGAAAAATGTTATATGGTTCTTTCCTTGCCAACCCTCTGTCAATCAGACATCACCCAGCAGACTCTGTGGCTCTGTGGAGTTCCTTGCTTTATAAATTCCATGCGACAGCAATCCTTCCTTTGCCAGGCGAAAAATCTCAGCCAGAATCTTGAAAGGAGAGAAGTTCTCTTTCAGATCCTGTTTGAACTTTATGTGTAAGGTTCAGAAAAAGGTTCTGTCCTCATCATCTTTGTTTTAGTGAAGATAAATTACAAAGAACCCATGCAGGGTTTTTTTCCTTGCTAGAAAGGACTGATGGCTTTAAACCCTATATATTTCCAGCTGTCTTTACTCAGTCTTCCAGTGCAGAGGACTTTCCTGATGCAGTCCACCCACTTTGCTTCCTAACCATTGTGAGATTAGAATGCCTGCTTGCCTAAAGGCAGACTTTCCTTCCACTGTCACTTCTGAAGCCTGGTGTTTTATTTCTCTGTCTACTCTGGAAAAGATAGGGCATCTCCTTTATCTATGAGTTCCACTTTTTGCCTGTGGAAGGGTAGAAATTTAAATGCTTAGGGGGGGAAATGGGAGAAAATGAAAAAGCAAAGCATTTTTGCCTATTTTGTCAACCAAAAAAATTATTAACCCAGATAGAGGCAAGCAGCATAGCATTCCTAGCATTCTCTCTCTGTCTCTCTCTGGTTTCAACCTCTGTTATTCCTTGTCTCTGTTTTCTTAAAACCTGCATTACCTTTTAAACCCATATTGTAAGAACCACCCTTAGGCTAGACTGAGGAGTCACCTGCTCTCATATTCCAAAGATGATCACTCCAGAACTCAGCCACTTGCTCCTGTTGTGGGAACATCCTGCTGCCTTCATAGGAAGGATCTGCCTAGCACATGGCTTTCCCTTCCCCTACAGAAACTCTGTAGGACACTCTCTGTGTGGAACGCATGAAGGGAAAAGACTGGAGGTGAATTCCCCATGTTGAAATGATGCAGCCATGTCAAACGAGTCATCATAAGCAACTTCACCCATCCTAATCTTGGGGAAACCACATTTTTTTCTTTCTGTATTTCAAGAATAGCCTTCATCCCAGGAGATGTTTTGTGGTCAAAGAGCAAATTGTCTAGGTGATGATAATTAATGAATAAATCACTTCCTTAGCACTAAGGTGGTCCTGACCCGACCAGATAGGCGGGATATAAATAAATAAAATAAATAAATAAATAAATAAATAAATAAAAATCTGAAAACCATTTGCTTGGAAATATGTCTCTTAATTCAGGGGTGGGCAAAATGTGGCCCTCCAGATGTTGCTGAACTGCAACTCCCATCAATCCTAGCTCATACAGCCAATAGTGAGGAGTGTTGGGATTTGCAGTTCAGCAACATCTGGAGGGCCACATTTTGCCCAGTTCTGCTCTAATTGCTTTCAAGGAGACTTCCTTCCAGGCAAATCCATACCATCCAGATAGTAACCCATCATTTTTGCCCTTTGTTGTTCTCATGTCTGATGTAGCTTGAAGCTCTCCTGGGCCAAAAGCACAGGCTGAAGGGGAAAGAAGGGCACCTTATTGTATCTGAAGAAACACAATTCCTCCTGCACCTTATGAAACGTGCGCACTAGTAGCCCATAGCTATAGAATGTGTTGGCAACGTGAGGTCTTGCAGGTGTTCTTGCACTGAAGCGCCCGTCAGCCCTAGCCAGCATGCTTGGTGGCGTAGAATGCTGGGAGTCGCAGTCCCACAACATCTGGAGGGAAACGAAAGTGGTATAAGTGTGGCAAACAACCCACAGGGTCTAGCAGTGTTCCTCTGCAACACCTTAATGTGCTTAAACGTGCTTCTTTCTTTTGGTCTCAGGGACGTACCCCAAGAAGCCTGGGAGTGTGAATGAAGTGAGTGACCCAGAGGATGACCTGACTGACTCTCAGAAAACGAGCAAGCTCTCCGAGATCTATTCCACCACTATCCCTAGCGTGGACAGTGCCATGGAGTCCTGGGATGGCTCTGGCATTGATGCAGGTTATGGAAGCCAGGGTGAGTTGGCCCTCAGTGTTTCTTTCTTGTGGGAAGGCACAGCTTTCAACAAGAAGGAAGTACCTGGCTGTTATTTGAGAGGGGGGGAGGGGAAAGGTCCCTTCCAATCATTTTATGAAACTGCTGAGAACTCCTGGACCTCCCAGTTATTTCTCCCAGTTAATCCCACTTCTTTCTAAGAGGGATAAAGAGCATCCCAATATGCAGTTCTTGTGCTTGCTGGCAACTAACCATGTAATCGGGAAATATTAGTTATAATGTGTGTTTTCCTTACATTTGTAGGCTACCCCCAAAGGAGTATCTTCGGTGTGATTTAACTCTTGGGGAGGTTTGTACTCTTGCAGAAACTGAGATTATCTAGAATGAATTTTATTTCATAGTTAGCAAATGGACCTTTTCCCTCACCATACTAGGCTTTTCAATCCCCAATGGCCATTGAGTTTTTTTCAGTCCTGGGTTGGATGGAGTCAGCCCTTCACCCTCTAAACCGGATACTGGAGGGGTTAGCGTGTCAAATAACTTTTGGCAATGAAGAAGGCATAGGGTGATTAATCCTGATTAAGATTAATGAGTGAAAAACTTGCAAAAACTGAAAGTGTTAAATTAGTTTATAATGTTCACTGGTGGCCATTACACCCGTGCTAAGCAAAGAAGTGGTGAGTTTCATTTTAATGAATTAAAATTCACAGGTTGTTTTCAAGGTCTGTCAAAGTGACTTGTAAAAGTTATTCATTGGATTTACAGCTCTGGACCTGTTTCTCCCCTTAGTTATGTTGGCTCTGATTGAAGTAAAAAAAAAAGTAACTCTTCTGAATTCTGCAAAACAAACAGTGTAATTCATATTTAATTTGCAGGCCTCATAAAGAGCCTATGTGCTGCCCAAACATTCAACCACACACATGTGACGCGTCTTTGGAAAGCCAGGGAGCTGTTCCCACAGTGGAACTTCTCCCATTCAGACAAGAAAAATAGCTATATAAGGCGTCTTCCTCCTGCTCTTCTCAGCATTGTTACAAGGCCACAGTTAAGCACCAGCATCAAGAGACCTCAGCAGCTTGAGCTTCACCTCTATATGAAATGATTTGGTTGTCTTGGGCAAATCTCATCTCTCTCTCTCTCTCTCTCTTAGCTTCAGTCTCCCATCCACAACACTGACCTTCTTTACACAATTGTTGTGTATACATGCTACTACAAAATGATATGTGCAAAGCAATTTGAATGCAGGAAACAATACCTGAAACATTTCCATTTCTAATTTTTTATTCTTTTCAATGAGGATAGGTTTGTGGGGAAGGGAATTTAGGATTATGCTAGAAACACTGCCTGAAACATTTGAGTCGTTTTTTAACAGTGATATGGGAAGGGAAAATAGTTGAGAAAAAGAATAAGGAAATGGTGGACTATATTTTGTGCAAGAACAGGCCCTCCTGGGCTCTAGATGGACTTAAGCAGCCCAAATAGAAAACGGGAGGCTTCTGGAACCCATCATAGATTTTTAGAGAGTGTCCCTGAAATTCCACAGTATGGTCTGTCAGACTATAGGAAACCTTTGAAAATATTGCCAAATAGAACTTTGGACACAATTCAGCCACAGTGCTAAATCTGTACATAGTGGGAAAATAGTATCTCCTTATAGACTATCGAGGTCATGACATTAGTGTTGACTGGCCACTGGAGGCCTTATGCTATGAGTACAGCGATCCAGGCCAAGTCAGTTTTTGCCCTGACCTCCTAAAAGGCATCTTTCCTCTGCCCATTAACCTGATTTACCTGCCATGGTGTATATGCCCTCAGAGTTGTATAAATGCTTTTTATACATACATGTATTTATTATACATAATTGAGCATAAGGACGTTAGAATCTACACTGATAACACTTCTAAAGAGAATAGGTCACTTTTATCACCTAACGAATTACCAGTTCTTACAATAAGCCCTCAGTATTGCACTAACCCTGAGGTCTTAGACTAAGGCAGGACTATAAAAGAGACTGAGTTCTGTCTAATAGTCGGCAGCAATGTGTACGTTGGTGCCATAGTTCTTCACATAAGCTTGGATAACCGGTAAGGAGAGTTGGGTCTGTCAGTAACGTGCGTGTGGCCATGGGCATGCGCTTTAATCTCGGTTACAGAAATGATCATTAAATATATACAAATATTCCTCTGGGGGGCAGGACTGGACTTTGTTGTCTTCAAAGGAATGAGTGGCATTTTATTTGGCCTTTTCCATGAAAGTTTTTTTATCATTCCATGGTCACATTTGGCCTCTTTGGCAGAGAGTATCTGTAGAAATGTGCAATGGTTCACCGAAGGGCAAAAGGAGGCTTCCAAGAAAGCACAAGTGAATATTATGAAGGTGGGAGTTGAAGGCCTGGTTTGAGACAGTTTGTTTGGTGTTTTTCAAAACCTGCTAAATAAATGGCTGTGAAATCCCTCACATTTGGCCTCTGTTCCAAATGGATGTGTGCCTGCTAATAAACTATGAGAAAAAGAGAACCCATAAGCAAAAGCTACATCTAATATCTACCATATATAAATTAAAAACACACTAAAGGTATCAATATGACCTACATGCTTAAATAACCCATGAACTATAAGATGGTGCAAACATCAGCTCCTTTTTTAAAATTTGGCAAAGAAAAAGCAGAAGAAAAAGAAGGCGGCAGCAAAACATGGCGCTGACAGCATTGTGTTGAAACTAGAATTTTTCCATTCTGTCATTCAGCAGACGTTTGGGAAGTTTGTGTTCTTGGGTTTTTGGCTCTTATCATTTTTGGGAAATGGCTTCCCCTTGGGAGGAGTATGAACATATGTACATACAGACTTGCATGTGTGCATGTGCATGCATGCACATTTGTAGTATATATTTTGGGTAGCACCACTGTAAGTGGACAGTTTGTATTAGTTTTCATGAATCTGGATTGCAGTAAATCGGTGTTGATAGTGCAGATCGAAAGGACTTGAATACAGTGGTTTGATGAAAATGACAGCACAGCATGCAACAGCAGTAGGAAAGGCAAAATCTATGTTGGAGATTATTACCATCCATGAGAGATCTGGCCTCAATATGCCTTCCACTGTGATGCTTCCACTATTGATGTAAGCCTTGGTTGTCTCGTCCTCACAGGCAAGGACAAGGAATTGCTGTCTCATTTCCTCCTTGCCGTGCAAGAGGTTGAAATGTTTTCTGGGCTATTGATTTGACTCTCTTTTTCCTTCCAGATTGCTTAAGATGCACATGTTGTACAAAACTACAATAGCTGCTGCTTTGTCTCACAGACTTCTGGGTCAGAGTTCTGACTCAAGCCAACTGTCAGGGTAATGCTGTGGTTTAGCTCTCTGGCTGTGGAACCAGAGGTTGGGAGTTTGATTCCCCGCTTGAGAGGGGCTGAACGTGATGTTTCATAGGGTCCCTTCCAGCCTCTGCAGTTCTAAGATTCTAATATTAGTGGTTTATACCAACCCAAAAGTTCCGGCATAACTACATGGGTAGAAGGAAAGCAATTATAAAATGATGTAACACATAAACTGCATCTGATAAGATTCAACAAAATGAAATATAATGTGTTGTCTGAATTACTGCATTTGACCTCCTTTAGTTGTGCTTTCTTTTTTCTTTTAACCTGTAAAGTAATATATGGGTTTAAGTGGTCTATAGCCTTCAAGCGTTGTTATTGTAATCCTGGTTTGATTTGTGTAAGGAAGTATGCACATTATTTGTGTTTCACTTGTATCAATTGTGTGTTGTTCAGCATTTTGCTTGTTGATTTGTGTTTACTTATCTATTGTAACATAGTATCATTTAGGGACAAATAGAAGTGATTTGTCTGAAGCAGGTAAGGGATGTGGAAAAGCTGCAAGACTGCTTGTAAAGCATAGTTTCTGCATTTTAAACTTCGACTGTTTGCATAGGCAAGCCTTTGAATCCTGATACGAATCTGATTTGTCTGAATTTGGACAAAAAGATGATGTCACCAGTCTGATTTTGACTTCTAAATTGCCTCCTATTTCCCCGACTGGCTTTACAAAGATCAGCCTGGACTTACAGAAAATACACAAATACAAGAATTAAAGGTTAAAGGGGAACTGCTTTCCGGTACTTTCCACTGTAAGGGAGCAGAGTTCACCAACAAGGCTATATTTCAGTTTTTATAGCACTTGTTGAGACTCCTGATGACAAGTGTATCTCTAAAGTATGTTTTTGTTTTTACATGCAGTCAAGCTTCCTCTGACTTATGGCGACTCTATGAATGAGCGATCTCCAAAGTATCCTTGTCTTCAACAGCCTTGCTCAGCTCTTGTAAACTGGCATTAAGTCTTCTTCTTTTCCCGCTGTCTTCAACCTTTCCCAATAGCCTCGGTTTCATCATTTTTGCCTCCAGAGATAGTTCTGGCTTGATTTGCTCTTGTTCCTCTTTCTGGCAGCCCTGGGTATCTGCAAATCTCTCCTCCGGAACCATATTTCAAATGAGCCATGAATGCTATAATGACTTTTTAAAGAAAGCAACTGGAATTTGGAAGAGGACTTCTGTTTCCTTTTGAGGCTTGAACAAATTGTGGGAAAAAAACCCTCCTGTTGTATCTCCTCCAACCTCTTATAGCTCCTTTTCATCCACTCATGACCAGAAGCTCTGAAGATTGCACACAATGAAAATTGTCCCCAAAAATGGAAAAATACATGTTGATACAGGAAGTCTATTAACTTAGCCACACCAAAAAATGAGTCAATGTTGCTCTGTTAAATGATATTCCCATTGTACTGTATTACCTTTCCCTCTTTTAGTGCATCTGCCTGATTATCTACACACACAAAAAGGCAGTCATCTTCCTGTCTTTGTTTCTCCTCTCTGTGCTATCTCAGTAGGTACATACTTACCACAGGCTGTTGGTATTGCTCTTCATCCTCATGAGTGGAGATCCAGCCGACAGAAGAGTAGCACCCCTCCTGGGGACCCCAGAAAGAGCTACCCTTTTATGGATGGCAGTTTCAGTGAGGATGACTGGGAGAAGCCCAGCAGGTATGTTAAGCTTGTAAGAAACTTAGGGAAGGTATAGACGTGAGTGTGCGTTCCCAGGAATCGCAAGAATGGAGCATGCTTATGTATGATGGGGATTGCTGGTTAGTGGTGAAAAATGCTATGAAATGTCCTCTCTCCCTCCACTAGCTATTAGATAGCAGCTGTGAAACGAGCCAGCATCTAGCACAAATGGGTAGATAATCTTGTATTGCTAATACAGAATGGACCACATTTTTCTGTTGGTAGTGTTTCATCCAAACTTACTTTGACTTAAAAACTTCCCCAAAGTTTTAAGCATAAACAAAAATGAATTTCTCCTGAAAAACATTCAGGCCTCTTTATACCTTCTTGGACTTAAAGGAAACGCAGTAGAGAGACCGGGTGCTCTCGGGTTTTGAGAAATTAATTGAACAGCACATGGAATGGCAGAGTATTCTGATAAGTGTGTGTAGTTGTAAATAGCTGATTAAAACACCATCAGCATTTTGAAATCAGCATCTGGCCTTTTTTTTTTTTAAGGTCCAGATTCATGTTTCATTAGCATAGGATATCCTCTGGGGAAATAACAATTCTTTTAATATATAATCTGCATTTGATCTTTTGAATGTCGACTGAAAGGCTATCTTGATTTCCTAGGCATGTTAATGACCTAGGTAATATAGGCAATTTAGGATGTATGCTTATACATACAATGTCAATTTATATTGTTTTGTTTATTTACTTCTCTTTGTGTTAATTATTAGCAGGCATACAACTACTGCAATCATGGATCCTTTTGTGCCATCAAAAATGCTCCTCTTATAGTGGCACACAGTAGGCTTTGAACCAGAGCCAGATCAGCAGTCACCTAGTGTCACCGATCTAAGAACTGATTCATATGTTCACCTTGGCATTACTATAAATAATAATTTCCTAAATTCAGCTGCCTTAAGAAGCTGCTTAAATAACGCTAAGAGGAAGCACATCAGACTTTTCCTCCTCTCGGGGAAAATCTGAATGGTGGGTTTCGGTGCTTAATTGGCAGTTATGAAACAATTACCTGAATGGGGAGAAAGAGGCGGTGGTTGTTTACCAGAAAAAAATGGTGATGCCCAGGCTAATCTTGTTAATTTGCAAGTTCTGACTGGGAGATATTGACATAAATTCTGTGTGGTAGCCGGGTGGCCAGAATCAGTTTGCCCCGATACCCCCAGGAACTCATCCTCTGCTGCTCTCCTAACTGCTTGCCACAGTTCTGTCTTTCCATGCCTCTTCCATTGGACCAGGCAGAGGCATGGACTGGCCACTTGCTTTGACCATTCAATCTTTGCCATGCACCCAGGCTACCTGAGGCCACTAGATTTGCTGCCGTTTGTGGTGGGAGGCTGAAGTGCCAGCATTGGCTCTCTTGGCATAAAAACAAAAGCACCCTTGGGCTCAAGAGCTCTCCTGTCTTAAGAGATGAAGGAAAGGGGGTGAGGATGGAAGACCAAAAGAGAAGGCAGTTCTCCAAAAGCAAAAACCCAACCCTCGACTCAACATTCCCTCTGTTTGTGTCACAGTTCTTTGTAGTGTTGACCCATTAAAACAGCAATCATTTTCCTTGGCATGAATTTCCAAAATCATTTCATATGACTTTAGTTCATTTTTTAATTACCGTTTTCTCTGTAGAGATCTCAGAAGTGACACCAAAACATCCAGTGGAGTGACTTCCCCTGGGGGAGTGAGACCACAGCGTTGCTGTCTTGCACTTAGTAATTATGTGCTGACAAGTAATTACCAGCAAAATTGCTAGCAAAATTTCCGATTGTGAGGATTGCTTGTGTGCATGCAAAGGAGCACCCTGCGGCCTTCCTGTCTCCGAAGGCAGGCAATCAGTGCCCTAATGCAGTGTCCCTAGGCGCAGAGCTTTCTCCACTCCTCCTACACCAATAATTAGTCACAACTATTGGTTTTTGAAGACATCATGCAGGAACAAATGAATCCACTAACCTCCACAAGGGAACTCAGTCATTTAAACTGAAGCCATTGAGAACGGAACTTGGTTCTGTCTGAATAGACCTATCTCAGAATCTGTCTGTTGGCCACACCACAGCGTGACAGGATTTTTGAGTGTGGAATAATATATGGGGAACTAGCCATTATATATAACCACTTAACCACTGATTGCAAAGCAGGGGGTGGATTTTAACAAGCATCAGTTTTTTCACTCCTCCAGGAGAGACTCTTCCCTTCTACTTATCATAAGAAGGGACAACAGAAATTTAAAATATTAAAAGTGCAGTGACCCATGAAAATGAGAGGTAAGGGGAACGGACTCCAGAGAGGCCCCTGCTCAGTTGCTGTATGCAGTTAGTATAGACTGTTTAAATATTTGCCTAGACTAAGGGAAATCATTTTATAGACATCTTTCTTTCATTATATATTTCCACAGAGACCTGATGTATTTATCATTTTCTCACCATGTCTGTTACCCTCTGTGTTTTTCTCTCTTTTCTCAGGTGTTCTGTGTCTCAGATCTGAACTCTGTCCCATCCGCCTTTGTACTAACAGTCTCTGAGGCTCCTGGTTTACCCATAATGCATCCTTTTTTTCTTTTACTTCTCTATTTCACCAAAACGTCTTCCTTAAACCTACAATCTTCCTACAGGCACTTTTTATTTCCCCTGTTGAACGTGACATTTACCGCACCGGTTTAACTCTTCCTTTGGAAAGACTTTTGCCCTGTTAGTGAAAGTGCATGGAGGTTTTGTATTTGGACTCTCTTTTCTTGCCTGAAAAAAGCTCATATTGTTTGCATTTGTATATGAAGATTCTGCCAAGTCTCTCTGCTTTTACTGGCGAGCCACTTGCTGTCGCCCTTGCGGCTTCCGTCCTGCTCCAGAAGAGTGCTGACAATCTTTGGTTCCTACGTTACAACAGATATCCCAACCGCCAAAATGGCCTTGAGACTGCCCACGAGGATAATTTTTGGCGTGTTTTTGGAGAAGCTTTGGAGGACTTGGAAACATGCGGCCAGTCTGAACTTTTAAGAGAAATTGAGGTAAATTAACCTTTTAGAAAGCAGAAGTGGTCTACCTGTTCCATTGCTTACCTCTGCTAGTAAATTTCTGCCTTAAGGCATAAGAAGAAGAGCCATGCCTTAGCATGCTCTGTTTGTCCATCACCTTGTTTCCATGCCTTTGGGAAGGCCACAAGCAGGCAAGGAGGGCAACAACAGCACCCTTCTACTTCTTGGCTTCTCGACAACTGATTCATAGAGTTATGTGAATCCTGATCAGTTTTTGCCTGTCGGGTCCAAAGTGCCACTGCTCAGAACAATTTGTATAGGTTTTCCCATCTGAGAAGCTGGGTTTTTATATAGTCCCACAAGGGGAGGGATGGTGCCTGTATTCCAAAGGTTTGGAGCAGTAAAACTCAGATCACATTCTCAGCCAGAGGGACAGCTGGTTTGTGTTACCAGGCCATACGACTTGCTGCTGTGGCCAAAATGGCCATTCAACAGCCTCTTGTAGCAAGCAAGTCTGAGGTGTGTATTGAGCAGTGTTGCCTTCCTCCCTTTTCTGAATGCCTTTGTTTATCTTGGCAGCTGAAGTTCTCCTAGTTCATTTTGGTTTATGTTTGTTCTTGAAAGAGGGATGAGGAGATGCCTGATATTTATAAGAGCTGGGGCAATGAAGGATTACTTTTTAGTCATGTTTACAGCACAGTACTGGGCATTTCATGGGAGAAGGACAGACTTCAGGCAGGGAAGAGGAGGGGAGCCTCACCCACAGAGGTCCAGTTCAGCCTGAAAGGTTCCTCATCCAGCCTGTAAATGTCTCTTTGGGCCAATTCTGACCAAAAGCTCCCAACTATCCATGCATAAGACCTGTCCTAGGAGCTTAGCATGAAGGGAATTCACACCGCCTCTGATCAGAGATTGAAGATAGCAGAACTTCAGTCCTCCTTGTTACTCCCTGTGCAAAGAGCAGAGAGGAAAAGTAGCAAAACTGGTGGTGCACTCAGCTGAAAATTAAAAAAACAAACCAGTTTTGCTTCTCCTTCCCTCATGTAGGAAAGTCAGAAGAGGACAAAAGCCCAGCCCCATGTGGAAGCCCAACATGGACTGCAACAAACTTGGGAACAATTGTTTACTTTTATTATTATTATTATTATTATTATTATTATTATTATTATTATTATTATTATTATTATTATTATTATTATTATTATTATTATTATTATTATTATTATTATTATTATTATTATTATTTTGGAACCTTCAGGAGCAGCAGTAATGGGATTTTTTTAAACCAAAACAGCAACGGAGAGTTTAAACTCTTTCAGTGTAGGAGACTCCCAGGGTGGCTTTGAAGATTGCAAAAAAATGCCTGGGGAGCCTCCCTTATAAAAAGAGTTTCTGCTGTCCCCAGTCATTGCTGTCTCCAGGTAGCCCATGAGCTGCACGGTGCACATAGGAGGGCACAAGGGGAAGAATCCTTACCCCCCCATAATTCCGGTTTCCTATCTAAGGTTCAAGGCACTCCTTTCATGTTCATGCCAGCTTAGCAAAGTTGTCTTCTTCTTCTCCTCCTCCTCCTCCTCTTCTGTTGGGGTTAGTTGGGTTACGGTTGTTCTTTCTTTCCCACACAGGCATCCATCATGACTGGGAGTGTCCACAATCTGGGCCTTGATGGGGGCAAGTTGCTTATAAACTCTGTGAACCAGCCAGGGCTGAGCCCACCACGGAAAGGCAATCCCAAGAGCTCGAGTGAAGGGCAGGGAAACAGCAACGGCACTCCCACCAAGAAGAATGACAGGAATCTAGAGCTGAAGATGATGAAGGAAGAGATCCAGGAAATCTTGGCTCCCACTCCTCTTGAGCTGCACAAGGTGTGTGTGGATCGCCTTTGTCTTGCCTTTGACCAAAGGATGGGCAAGGTCAGATCCTTCAGATGACAATTCCCGGCCTCTGTCCCCACTGACTGTACTAAGGCTTGTGACACTGGAGCCCAACATTGGAGGTCTATTGTACCCACTCCTGGTTTTAACGTTCATCTACCCTGAACAATTTTTATAAAGGCCTTTCGGGGGAAATGACCCAGAAGATGCTTTTAAGCACAAGACCAAAGTAAATGAGATGTTTCATTTGTGGTAGTGGTGGCTGTTGGGGACTGAGCTGTTTTCCATAATTTCTTTGTTAGCATTAGTTAAGAGGAACCTGATTCACTCCCAGGCAGCTTCTGCTAGGGTGGGAAAGATTGCTTCCTGAATTCCTGTGTTGCTGCTACCAATTTGCTCTTACTGCATACAAGTGGATGTGTATCTGCCAACCATATAAGATGATTGGCAGTCTTGAAAAAGAGAGGTTAACGTGGGGATTTCCACCATGTCTTGTATTGTCAAGCTCAAATCCATTTTACTTGGTGGGAGGGGACCCAAGCATTTGAATCCTGAGCGTAACCTGAGGGTATCATTCACTGTCATGTCTGAAAAGCCTGTGAGCAGCCTTGCAGAGTCAACATACAAATGCCTGCAATATTATCAGGAATATCTAATCTTGCTTAATAGCAATGGCATGCAAACCATTAACCTCCTGTGCATGCTTGTGATGGCCCCTGCCTCTGCCCAAAGGTTGCAGGTAGTTAAAAATCAAACTCTTCTATTGACATAGTAGAAAGTTCATTCCGGAGTCTGCTAATAAGGTAGTTTGTGTGAAATTGGAATTATCTCTCTCCCACTCCAATGACAGGTTTTAAAGGTAAGATTAATTATAGTTGGTTGTGTGCCCCATATTTATTTAAATATGGCGCCCCATATTTATTTAAATATGTTTTTTTAGGTAGAGAGTATTTGGAAGTGGTTTATAATTTCCTTCTTCTGGAAGTGCTCTGGACTTGTGCCCAAGGTCACCCAGGCTGACTCTTCTGGGATGCATAGTGGAGGAACTGAACTCCCCACCTCTGGCTCTGCAGCCAGATACTTAACACCCTGAGCTATCCAGCCAGCTGAAGATTAATTATAAACTTACCAATTTACTGTGTTACCTTGGAAGTAGTTTCCTGAGTCTTACACAATTCTATATTTGCGCAAAGCATGAGTAACTCATCAGAGAGGGCATTGCCATGACCTTTTTTTTGGTCATGATTTGTCAGGGCAGATGGAAGAGAGCAATCTAAGAGCCAGTTCCCGTGTTCGCTTTTATTTTGCCTTCCCAGTTTCATCTGATGACCACTTCTTATGGGTGCGGCTTCTGAGCTGTGACCTCTCACGTTTACCATTTTTAGGAAGTCTATTAGTTTTCAAGCATCTTTTCTCTGGGGAAAAAAATCCAATTGCGACAGCACATTGGTAAGAAAAATGATCATATCATGTGAATTGGAAAAAGGATGATTTGATTTATTAACATTAAACCAAATCCTGTTACACCAGCAGAAGCCAGTTTCCATACAGTGGAACTGATTGTTTGTGAGTCGCACAAGTTGTGGGATGGAAGCAAAGAATAAAGAATTTTTAATTACTGAAAAATCTCCTCCTGACAGTGACATCCTCATCTTTCCAGAGGTGTAACTTAGGCAACAGGATTTTGGCCGGTGTGCTTAGAAACCAGGCCTTTATTTTGTTACTGCTGCTCAGGGGGAACCAGGGGAAAGTCCAATAAGTTTTATCGTTTGCTTTTAATGCGGCTTGAAAATACTTGGCCTGATTGACAGTCACATTTTATTTTATTGTATTGGAACCCCTCCCATACAAATTATTTCACTCTCTCTCCTTGTTTTGGGTTACAATTCCAAGAATCCCTTGAGCTAGCATGGCCACATCCTCTGTGTACATGGGGAAGTCGTGAGAATCAAGACTTCTAAAGCAAGAGTGGATAAGCCACAGGCCATGTGAAGCATGAAAATGGCTGGTATGGGCCCTTTAAATTAGTAAACAGGTTTTTAAAAGTGCCCAGATGAGCTTTTCAATTTTTAGGATTTTTTGTTTTTTTTATTTTTTTGAGGGGTGGGATGGCTCCTAAACCAAAAATATCTTTTGGAGGACTCCAGCAAATTCATATTTTTCTGGTTTTACTCCCCCCCACTTCCTGGAGACCCTTGGTAGCAAAAAACAAAAAAATGAGTTCAAAGGCCCACCCGTGCCTACCTCTACCCTTAAGGAACAACCTTTTAAAACTTAGGCATGAGAATGAGCAACACTAATGAATGATACAGCACAAAACAAGCCCTTTTTGATGTTGGTTTTGCTTGAAGGAAAAGCAATTGTGTGTGGGTTGTCTGGTTAATATGTTCCAATGAATGGTTCTGTTTCTTGGGCTTAAGCATATGTGAGGTTGCGACAGAGCGTACGCCCGACACATACGTACATGTTTCATCCACAGCACCTCTCTTTAGGGTGGCAAAAGACTTTTGTCTGAGTCCCTCTGGGGCTGCTCCCTCCCAGCATAAACAGCACGGAGCTGGGCAAGCTATTATCATGACTTGATTTAATGCCACTTCCTCCGTTGCTATGGAAGTCTTAGGATGGGCATTGTCTCCCAGGGCTTCTTGAAAACACAGCTGTTCATAGCAGAGGAAAGATCTTGGGAAGAGGAAAACAGTACTCTTCCAAGGGCGGAGTTACGCCAGTATTAAATGTTTGCATGCCCACACCTGACTGCAAAATATGTGTCTGTCCTGTGTGAACTGTGTGCACCCTTCGCTGCTCATGTTCAGATTATTTTACACTGTGATTTCCATCGGGCTCCCCCAAAGACAGAGGACTAGAGATACAGATGAAATCCATAGTATTGTCCTCATCACCGGTCTTCCTCTTAACTGCCCCCCTGCTATCTCTTACAGCTGTTTAATTCCTCTGCTTGTGTTTTGCCCATCACAGCGACAATGTCGTTAGTGGGCAGTGAACACCTGCGACTTAGCAAAAGACATTTACATGATGTATGATGGCATGATCTCTATTATAACAGTGTTGACTTTGCCTCCCAGTGTTAGCTTAGTAGTCAATGACTGTGGTGCCTTTCAGCTGATCATCAGTATTAGTAGCTAGGCTCACTGCAAATCTTTGGCCTTCCTTCTCCTCCTCCTCCTCCTGTTTGCATTTCTCGTCTATGGATTGAGAATAGGAAGAGCCATCTCCCTTAATCAGTACTCTTTTAGCGAGAGTAAGAGAGAGAGAGAGAGCAAAAGAGTCACCAGGAAAGTGAGCTTCAAAACCATCTTTATGAGTGTCCCACTACAGGAATCTCCTCCCTTCCCCACCCTGCAAGTGAAAACGGAAACAGAACGGGTAGGAATGATGATAGGGCACAAAGGGTTGAAGATTGACCCATTGAAATGCATACATAAGAGAGTGCCATTTAATGACAAACCCCCAGAAAGTATGTGGATCCACACAGAACAATGCAGCAGTAGGGTCCACATGAGCAGATTGTGCACTGAAGCAAATCAGAGTAAAGTAGAACAAAAATGCATCACCACTCACCAATGATGCTGTGCAAAAAACTTGAAACGTATATACAGTACATGTTTTCTTGCTGCTTTGCCCTTCTTGCTGCTTTGCTATTTTCAGTCCTGTATTAGACAGTGGGAAAGTAGTGGTGTCATGAGTACAAGGAGAGTAAAACAAAATATGCCCAGTGGTGGAGAAACTCTTAGTTATGCTTTCGTACTGGAGAAAAGAAATTTGAATTTAGTTCCAAGTACCATCAAACCTCACTGTCTACCCATTTATTATTGGCCGATTTAAAAGCCTAATAAGGAAAACATTGTGCAGAGCATGCTGAAAGGACCTGCATGGAACATGCAGCTTTCCGTGAGTGCTCCCTAAGGTTGGTCATCTGTGCTGATCCTATGCTTCCTGCACTCTGCCGTGTTTTGTTTTTCACTTAACGGCCCTGGCGGAATGATCTGCCTTCCTTCATTTCCTTTTGTATTGGGGAAAGAAACTGTGCCCTCTAACCAAGTTCTTCAAAATGAATTCTTTGCCCTTACCAAGGGCGTCAGTCTGTCTGCTCTGCATGTTCTCTCCTGCACTCACTTGCTTCTGAAAGAGTTAGCTCCCCACTCAGTAAAGAGGCTTCACCTCTTCCCCTCTTTTGCCACTTTTATACTGTTTGAGGATTCAGAGAGAATCCAGGACTTTGTTTTGTGCCCATTTCTGCAATTTAATTTCAATACAGTATAGCGTTCAGGCAAACCAGCAAGGACCCAGCCAAGCACTAAGTCCCTCATCATGGCCAGCTTCCTGGCTGATAAAACATCACAAGCTTCATCTTGTTTAAAAGTCAGGGTGAGTTCCTCAGTCATTAATTTATACATTAAAATTCAGAAAGCAAACACCTGGATGACAGACAAGGCCTGAGAAAAAGCCCTCTCTGTTTTCCTCTACTTTGGGAGAGGTAGGTTTTATTTGTCCCTTTTCAGCCTCCTTTCTGTGGTTCTGTATCCTATCTAATCTCCAGGCGATGCCCTGTCCCCTTTCAGGAAAAGGTGCTCTTTTCTTGATCCTCCTCCTTGCTTGGTTAGCTATTGCCCAAGTGTCTCTGGCTTCTTCAGCCCAGCCTCTTGGCTTGCTGTATACGTGCAACACTAGTAGCGTGTGGATTGGGCCCAAAAGAGGAAAACAAGTGAATGGGGGTGTTGAGGAGGTGATCCCCCCTGTAAAGAATTTCTTGCCCAAGACCTGGCGCCCACCTTGTCCCAGCACTGCTTGGAATGTTGGGGTTTTGAAGCCAAAATTGCTATCCTGTGCATTCTTAAAAGACAGAGGTTAAAGAGGGTAACAGTTACCGATTATCCACTGCCAAGGAGCGAAAGCCTCTCGCAGAGATTGAGGTCTCTGGGAGTTATCTGCCTAATGAATAATGTTGTTTTGAAATAACCATAGTAATGAGCTGGAGCCAGGTAGATAAATGCATGCTTGGAAAGCTTACATGTGGGGGGGGGGAAATCTGGCTGGATGAAGCACATGCTTTGCTTTCAATGAAAACAGCATTTCTGGGATTCTCCCAGAGTACATACTATTTGACTGTGAAAGAAGACTAGTAGTGTCTTGATTTTGAAGTTCTTGCATTGATAGTTTAAATGTCCTCTTTTAACTTTTTACAAAAGGCTTGGGAACCTTAGTATCTCTCTACAGGAGCAAATTCTGCAGCTGCTGGAGATAGCCTCCAGCAAGATTCCAGGCTGGGAATAATGTTCCTTGGACCAGCAGAAGTTGCTCACCCCTAGCCTAGTGAGCCTGAGGTCACACACAGGCATACCCTCACCCTGTTATTGCCCCTCCATGTCCATAAATACTCTTTAGTGCATCTCCCTGTGATATGATTCTTCATCATTGTGAGTGAGCATGCCTGAATGGCACTATTTTGTTGTGCATATTAGCTTAATCCCTCTTCCTCTCTAATTAGGATGAAAGAGGTATTGTTCTTTTTAAAGGATCAGGATGCTTTACTGATTAAAAAGAAACCCCTCCCTCAGTATCTCACTTTTTTTTTCAATTTGTGTCTGGGCATTTATATTCTGCCCTTCCTCCAAGGACCTCAGAGCAGCTTGATTGGATTGAATGTCTCCTTCTTTGGTATTATATTTGTTACACCCCTGTAAGGCAGGTCAGGCTGAGTGGTAGTGGAATACCGGGATCTGGACTTATCAGGAGTTTGAATTCAAAGCTCTCCAGGAATCAGTAGAATCAGTCCGATGGTGGGATGTGCAGGACAATCATCCAACTATCCAAACTGGTGAAAGCTTCACAATCCTAATGGGTTTGTGCCTTGTGGGCTTGTTTTCTTTTCTTGTTCACACTAAATGAGGCTTATCATTTCCTATAGATGACCATCTGTAAGGATCCAGAGACTGAAGACTTTGGATTTAGTGTCTCGGATGGCTTGCTGGAAAAAGGTGTTTATGTGAATATGATCCGTCCCGATGGACCTGCTGATCAGTGTGGACTCAAGCCGTATGATAGAGTCCTTCAGGTAATCATCCCAAGTTATCATAGTGAAAAGGGATTTATAGTGAATAGATTTATTTTCAGAAGGGTTTTCCCTCTTGCAGTACACCTTTGCAACTATGACGAAGGCAGAAATCCCCTCTTTCTGCCAGCAGCTCATGGGGGATGAACAACAAATGAGAACATAGGCAATTATCTGATACAAACCTTCTTCAACCAGGAACCCTGCAGCCAGGATGATCAGCTGGGAATGATGGGAATTCTAGGAACATAGAAAACTGCCCTGTTTTGAATCTCATTCTTGTTCTGTCTAGCCCAGGATGATTGACACTGAACCATCAAGAGTCATTTGCTGTTTCAGGCAGGAGTATTTCTGTATCTTCTTTGCCAGTGCAAAGAATTGAACCCAGGACCTTCTGCCCACAAAAATATTATCATTAAGTACATCCAAGGTGGGGGCAGGGAAGACACTAGGTTCAGGCTGTGCCTTACACTGTGGGTCTGCCTAGCTCAATTACTGCCCACACCAACTGGCATTGGCCCTCTAGGTTTCAGAACAACCTCTTTCCAGGCCCTATCTGGAGATTCTGGGAATGACGTCTGGTGGGGCCTCTGTGCATGCAGAGTCTGTGCCTTGGCAGAGAGCTATAGCTACTGGCACCTTCAGTAGACCCTCCTGAAGAGGACAGTTTTCATTAGCTCTTTGTGAGGCAGCTGTCCAGTCCTAAAACCCTGGAGGCAGTTGCTCCAACCCTCCAGCCTTGAAGCTTTTCTCCCTTTCCCCCTCAGAAGTTGGGAAGCCATTTAAAAGCATCTACCAGCTGTGCCAAAATTAACTCTCACACATGCTGGGTTGGTTGCAGAAAACCTGGCAGCCATCTTGGGAGCCTCATTTGTGCTTGTTCTGGTCCCCAGCCAACGGGCCTGCTTTCCAGTTGTTCTTTTGCCACCTCAAATGAAAAAATGGGCAGAAAGAAAGGAAAAATGGCCTGGGGTGGGACCAAAAATTAATTAGGCTGTCAGCCATGTTTCTTCTGAAGTCTGGCAATTTAATGGCCTCTGCAAGTGCTCTAAATTCAAAGGGGACTTGAGCAATGCTTCCATGAGCTGTGCATGAACACCCCTTAGGAAAAGGCCACACCATCGTTTCCATAAGACCTGGAGCTGCTTTAATGAACTCAGGCAGCCTTTTCCAACTCATTATCCCTGTGATCTCTTGGAATAAGCTCCTGAAATCCCTACACATCACTGGAGTTATTAAGAGCTTTTCCCCAACAGATCTGTGTCTGATAAAAAGAACATGTTTTTATGAAAAATCCTACCCGAAAGGTCGACCGTCCCAGATTTAGCCTTGGCTTTCCAAGGTGGGGTTAGGAAAGGCACTGGCCTGAACCCATTGGATAGTTGTTGCAAATCACTGTTGACAGTACAGTGGTGCCTCACTTGATGAGGATAATCTGTTCCAGCAAAATCGCTGTAGAATGAAATCGTCGTCAAGCGAAAGTAAAAAACCGATTTAAATGCATTGAAAACCGGTTCAGTGCATTCCAATGGGTGAAATACCTCAGTGTCCAGCGAAGATCCTCCATAGGGCAGCCATTTTCGGTGCCTGTATAGTGAGGAATCCATCCTAAAACACAGCAGGGAGCCATTTTGCACAGTGGGGAGCCATTTTGAAACCAGACGATCAGCTGTTTTGATCGTCGTTAAGTGAAAAATCTGTTCCCGAAGCAGGGAACTGATCATCGTAAAGCGTTTTTTTCCTATCTAAACATCGGTTTGCAATCGCTATAGCGATTGCAAAACGATGTTTAGATAGAAAAAAACCGCTTTATGATGATCGGTTCCCTGCTTCGGGAACAGATTTTTCGTCTAACAAGGTAATCATCAAGCGCGGCACCAGTGTACTGAGGTAGAGAGCCTGAGGGCAGCTACCTGTGTTCTCATCTGGGAAAAGGCAGAGTTGGAGATGGTTCCTAAAGCTACTTGTTTAAATGGCAGAAAATGTAGCAGATTAGTTTGACTAAAAAGTTGTAGAGGCTTCCTTGGCTTCCCCTTGACAAGGAGATGAAAGGTATCATTTACTCAGTAGTAAAGTGGCCACCAGGCATGAAGGATGTGTTCTTTGTTGGAAATATGGGTCCTTCCCTCTCACTGGGAGATTTGGTCAACAAAAAGCCAAGTCCTAAGATAGCAGTGGGCAACATGTGGCTGATAGGGACCCAAATGCAGCCCTTAATTTCCTGGGAGCACCTCCAAACCCCCCAAATTAAACAAAAATCAAGGGAAAATGGTTCAGGAAGTCACTTTGTACCATCCAGGGGATATAGGACAATGTTTTGAGTTACCAGCATTCCCAAATGCCCACATATTTCCCTAACTAATTCCATTTTTATAAATACGCTATGAGAAGGCATTAGGGGCTTTTTCACTACTCCCCCCCCCCCGATTTGTCAGAAAAAGATTGTGGTAGGAGTTGCAAGTGTCAGTGTGGTCCTCCAAGGTCCAGGGATGGGTGTGTGTGGACGTTGGATTTCTGGAGATTGTCCTCTTCTGCCCTCAAAGCTTTCTAAGGAAGATATTTGGCATACCTGCAGATCAGATAGGCACTAGGCAGGCTGGATTTTATCTAAGAAGCTTTATTACATACTAAAAGGTTTACAGCATCTTCTTAAAAGGGAGATAGAAAAACAGATAGGTCATAAATAATATAATGATGAGTATAATAACACAGGAATACTTCCCTGGGCATAGCTTAAATAAAGGAAACATGTCCAAGTATTTATTAGTGACCATAGCAATAAAACAAACATTCCTCATACATCTGCCTACACCAGGAATGGGTAGTTTCCAGATATTTGATAGTTCTACATCCCCATCCACGGACTTTGGCAAACTGCTACTGTGACTCTCCCCAGTTATATACATACATACATATGCATATACATATGCATACATATATATACATATACACACATACATACATACATATACATATACACATATACTGTATACATATACATATACATATACACATACACATAAACGTATATATAAATAACTGGGGAGAGTCACAGAAGCAGTTTGCCAAAGTCCGTGGATGGGGATGTGCAGCTAACAAATATCTGGAAACTACCCATTCCTGATGTGGAATGTGGAGTTCACCATTCCTGGTGTGGCTGTGGAGCTGAGAAGATTGTTACCATATATATATGGCAACAGTCTTCTCAACTCCACAGCCAGAACAAAAGAGGAAGAGACTTCTCCAAACTTGTAGGATAAAAGTGCTTGCATGAGCTTGGTTGGCGAATGCCCACAAATCATTAGCAATAGCTTCCCTGACTATCTCATGATAGATAACCCACTGAGTTTGGTTCCTGGATAGGGAGCCAGAGATTGAGAATTCAGTTCCTCACTGTTCCTCCTGGGAGAAGAGTGAGCCTATGTATCCTTGTGCAAGCTGCATAGTCCCAGGCACCCAAGGAAAATGTGAACCACAGACCTAGAAAACCCTGGGAAGAGCTTCCATATGTTGCAATCAAATTGACACAATGATTATGATTAGCAACCCTTTTCTGGCATGGTGCCAGCATGTAATGTGAAGGACATGTTTCATGGTGCTATATAATGGCATGGCTGAATCTGTTGGCCAACCATGGCAAAAGTCCTAATCCAGGTACAGATGTGGAAGAGCTAGACCTACCATCTCATCCCCTCCCATCTGAGTCCTACTTGGGTCCCCCAGGAAGTGACACTGGAAGAAATCTTAGCAGCACTGGAGAAGGCAAAAGGTCTTTGCTCTGTCAAAACTCTGGCTCAGTCCTTGAGATACCAACTGCTGAGATCTCCTCATTGTTTTTAAATGTCACAAAAAACAAAGAGTCAATCCTGCTTCTCCCACCTGGATATTTGGAACAGAAACTAAGAAATATACAGATGCTGTTACTTCTGAGAAGGTATAAGAACCATGGCTCTAATCTCCTAAATGTCTCAAATGCTTACCTGACAGCTGGGATTATTTTGATCCACACCCTATACTATTTTTACCATGACTTAAATGTTTAACGGCTGATTTATTGGTTGAAGTTAACTACTGAAGCAATATTATTGACTTTGTCCACTACATCGCTGGCCCATCTTTTCTCTAGTGAGTTCAAGACAGTGTACATGATTCTCCTTCTCCTCCCTTTATCCTCAGAAAAACCCTGTGAGGTAGGTCAGGCTAAAAAAGAAGAGTGAATGGCCTAGAGGCAGCCAGCGAGTCCCGTGCTTCACTGGAGACTTGAACCTGCTATCTGGCAACCCTGTGAAATTTTAATTAAGTTAAATTGAGAGATGGGGGTGTTCATGTTCTTATCCACTCGTCAGCCTGGCAGGGAGACTTGTCTTCCCTCCTTCCGTCAGGAGTGGGTAGCTGACCGCAAGCTCCAGAGCAATTGGAAGGCGAGTGGAGCCGGCAGCAGCGTAAGTGGATGGTCCGGCCCCAGAGGGGCGCATCCCTGTTATGCCCAGCTGTACGGGGGTATTCGTATTCAAATATGAATATGAATACCCCCGTCTCTAGTTAGAATCTTTAAACTTTATAGCCATAAGCCATAAACTTGGTGTTTTCAAGCTTTAGAAAGGCAGGAGTATTCCACATTTCAGTGCTCCATGGTTTTTTTGTGTGTGTTTGTTTGTTTTTTGCATAAAGTGCTCCTGAGCATTGTGTAGATGGGGAGCTGTAACAACCAAATGCCGGTATAACTACAAAAATGCCATATTTTGGAGTCTCTGACCATTTGGTGAGTGGCTTTGTGTGAAAGGTATTTTAGTCCCCACTCCCCAGTCCATAATCCCAGATCAGGAATAGAACGGCCACCAAGAACTCAGTTCACAATTTCTGACTTAATGTGCGTAATGAGATCACAATCAGAAATGATGTTCCATAAAAATAATACTGTTTGATACGATAATGTCGTAATATTTCAAGTTCAACAAGAAGTTAAAGGCCAGAAGTGAATTTTATTGGATATTTCTGCCATAGTTCACCATGATTTGGTTTGGTCTGGGTTTTTTATGTGTCACAGTAGACTTCTATTAAATAATCAATTTTGAGGTAAAGTTACTTTAAAAGGCAATAAAATAATGATGGAGCTGTCTAGCTTTTCCAATTTGCTCTCCTCATAAGTGTGTGTGTGTGTGTGTGTGTGTGTATTCTCCTTGAGCATTCCCCTTAACCAACAATGAATCTTTTCCCATCTCCTCAGGTAAACCGCATTCGAACAAGGGACTTTGATTGCTGTCTGGCTGTCCCTTTAATATCGGAGGCAGGAGACAAGCTGGACTTGGTCATCAGCCGGAATCCCCTGATTTCAGCCAATGCCCGGCTAAATGATCATGGGGATCTGCCAGGCCAGCAGTCGGTGGGTGTGGAAGTGAAGACCAACACACAGACACTATGAAGGGCGGGTTAATTTTGTGTCAGCTGTCCTTGAGTGGGGCAAATTGGGTTAATGGGTGTCTCTTGTGCTTCTCAGTTTTCCGTTGCACTGACATTTGTCCTTAATCTGTGTCATGTGACTTGGCATGATGAAAAGCTTTCCAGTGAGCCATACCTTTGAAGGCTATCAATCTTGGTCTTGAAGGTCTGAGCTGAGAGAGATGGAACGGCTTAGCACAAAGTGTGGAACTGGCTGCAGACAGCAAGAAGGCAGCCCCCAGTGGGACTCATCTGAGGAAGGACACCTACTGTTCACACTATGAGCTTCTCCAGCACATAGGATGAATAGGGCACAGACCACTTTTTGCCCCAATGTTGAAGGGCTTGGATACATGGTGCTATTTTTGTTGTTGTTTGCTTTGTTATATCATGTACAGCTGATCTTAAAATTTATCCCCTCTCGTTTCTGTGGCAGGCATCCCCTGTACTATCCCACAGCCCTTTCTTAAACCCCTGCAAACCCTTGAAATCTTCCCTCACTCCTAGTTCTCCTCAATCTCTGATGGATCAGTGTGCCACACCACATTCCCTCTAAAAGCCACAAACAGATTTTCACAAAAAACTGAGCCCACAAGAGATGAAACTCAGACACTTGGGCCTCTTCTCTTCCTGCCTCAACTGAGGCCCATGTTCTCCGGGACACAGCAAAAACACGTTCACCACTTCCTGGACTTCAAGACAGAAATTGTCTTCACTGATTCTGTTTCTGAAAGCACTTGACTTTAACACAGCAGGTGGAAGGCTTGCTTTCCTGGGCTGCCAACCATCCTATGAGCACATATAAGTCACCAGAAAGCTCTCTCTTTGCTGAAGCCTACTTTCTTTCTTATGAGTGGGTGACTGAACTGAAGGCACTCACCTCCCACACACCCCTGCCCATATATATATATATTTTTCCCCTTGTGTATGATGGTGGTGGTGGGAGAAAGCCTTGTATCCCCTTGTCACTGTTTAGCATGAGATGTCCTCTGCTAGGTTGATATTGTATCTCCCAAGTGCCCTCGCTGTGGCTCATCTTCGTGCAAGTACAGACATGTGTGTCTTTTGTTTCCACTCACTGGTGATGGTGATGTTTCCCACCCTGGTGTAACTAACTGGCCATGGCAGCAGCAGCCCTCAGTTTTCAGTGGTTCTCTCTTCCTCCTCCTCCTTCACGGCTCGTGAGCACGATGAGGCCTTTGTGACCCTCAGCCCTGCATCTGCCTCTCCCCCTAGCCCTTGTAGTGATAATGGCTGTGATGTTCACATTCACCAAATGGTCTGCCTACAACAAATGGATTGGATGGCGATCAAGGCCGTAGTCTTTTCTCTTCACGTGGCAAAAAATGCCAGGATTTGCAGATCTCCTTCTGGCCCCTCCAGCTGCCCACCCCATGAATTTCTGGGATAGCACTTTATTGTGATTTTTCATTGAGCCTCTGATTTGGGAATTTGAGAACACCCCTAATCTGGGGGACTAGTTTCTCTTTTCCCTTGCATTCCTTTTGTTTTACAGTACTTTAGTACTGTTCCAATGCATATTAAGATGCTGTGTTTTGGCACTGGTTGGAAACCTTCACTGATCAGTGCTTTCCCAGGACTGGTTTCCGTGTCAGAGTCCAGGCTAAGCAGTGAGTCCATTTACTTTTGTTGCTATCTAAATTCTTGGCCCCTGTCAAAAGTACCAGTGATTCCCTTAAAGATGTGCATGGAGTCCTATGGGGCTGTCTCTATTTGTAGCCATTCTCTTTTCACAAAGTATGCAATATATCCATACCATTGCTGCCATAAACCTAGATGATGTGCCATAAAAGAAACTGCAGAGTATTGACCATTAAGAGCAGAAAAAGGGGTTTTTTTATATGCAATATTCTCAAAATGGCAGAAGCTCAACATGGCTTCAAACAGGTTTTTAATGAAGACTTTTAATAAGGCTTTAAAATATGGTCCTTCTATTCCCTTCCCTTGCATTTTGAATGATATGAAAATGAAATGCATTACTTAAATGTGTATTTTTATCCATATATTAGAGTGTATTCCTTGTAAAGTATTTTTCTATGCTAATTTTCTTATGTATCTATGAAAGCACAATATTCAAAGAATATTTTAGTCCTGTTTTGGACCTATTTGTAAATCTATGTATTTAAATGGTATTGCAATTAACTTAGAATTTTTCTATTGAATAAAACAAAACTCAGACAGCTTTGGGTTTGGGTTTTTTTCCCCTTATTATTCTCAAAATGTTGGAAACCAGATGACAATATGTCAGTGGGACCTATCTTTGCGTGTGTTTGGAGTTTGCCTGGATGTGGTTCAGAATGACCATTAGAATAAAATAGAGGCTGATTTATAATCTCAAAATATACTTTAAAAGTGTTATTTGTTTTGCTGAAATCTTAAGTCTTGCTGAGTTGCTTGGGGCTTCCTCCCAAGTATTTTTAGGACTGGACTCCTAAACCCAATCTTATTGTTGCCATAGTACAGTAATCCCACTGAAACTATTCAGTAGTCCTAGACTAAACCTTGTACCTCTCCCTGCTGTCTCATTCTGTCGCCTGTGACCTAGGAAAATGCAGCATTGCCAGTGCATGAATGAGTGGTGTCATACTTGCATCCTATACTATTCCTATCCTGTACTGTTACTTCTCTGAACCAATGTTTTATGAGCATACTCTCTTGGCTGAGAGCAGTGCTGTGGAAAAGGGGAGTTTGCTTTTGAAATTCAGGAATGGGGCAAGCAGGGGTAGCCATATCTTAGAATAAGACATCAGATTAAAGGGGTCCAGAGCTCATCTGAGCAGGCAATTGGGATGGACATGGCCAGTCACTCAGTCGTAAAATGAAAGCAAAGGCAAGCCAGTCAGTTCAGTTCTGGTTGCAATTCTACATATGTGTACCTATACAATCCTCATATATGTTAGTGAACGGACTTATAGTACTACCCCATTTCGACGAAAATAAGACCTAACCTGAAAATAAGCCCTAGGATGATTTTTCAGGATGCTTGTAATATAAACCCTACCCAGAAAATAAGCCCTAGTTACTTTAATTCGATTTATACCCCGCCCCGAGTAGACCTGGTCTAGAGGGGTGGGGTATAAATCTAATTGAAGTAAAGTAAAGTAGTTAAGTGAAACCCTGCCCTCCAGCATTGTGCAGCAACCAGAAGAAGACATGACTGTAAAATAAAACAACTCCTGAAAATCAGTCTATGGCCATGGCCCATGGCCAAAAAAGGTTGAGAACGGCTGCTCTAGAGGGTGTGGTGTGGGGGCAATTTTGCTGTTTCCCCTTCTGAAATGCTCTAGGCATGGAGGGGGGCTTTTTTTCAGAACCAGAATGGACTTCTGACTATTTTCAATTTTGAGAAGACTCCTTTTAACCCTGAAATGGAAAATAACCATTAGATTTCTTATTAATATACACAAAGGGGAATAGCAATGATCAATTCTTTATTTTGGTGCCCTTCATTGTGTTATAAAACCTCCCTTGCTTCTAGGGAAATTAATTCCATCTGTACCTGCAGAGTAGATCTAGTTGATCAGTTGCTGATGTAAATCCTATTGCTTCAACATGTTCACTCTAGTTGGGACTTCTAAATGGATTTAGGCCTAAGGCTGTTATCGATTGCGAACTTTGAGACAGTAACATCACATCACATCTGACTTTGTCTAACCCTCTTCAATGCCTCCAACCTGATTAACTGTCCTCACTTCAACCCAGTTAAGAGCTCTGGAGAAATCAACACTTTGCTCACACCCTTGTGATGTGTTGGTTGTGTGCTAAAAATGTCCTTGCCATCTGGAATTTTTGAAAGGTTCCCCCTGCCACGCCCTCCCCTTCTTCTGATGGGCCAATATGGTTGTCTAAGCTTTTCTTTCACTGGATGTGTGATGCCACTCACATTCAAGAGCACTAATAACAGGTACCAAGTCTCATCATGAAACAGGAGCCTCACAAGAGATAATAAAACTATGGCAAGGTGTCGGTGTTTAGATACTGGAAGTATGCTGAAAACGGGGGCAGGGGGCTAGCTTATTTTCCGAGGAAATGGTTGATATTTTTCCACACCCAGATAAAGAAAGCACTTTGCATAGTGGTATTCCCCCCATCTGGCCACCTTTATTATTTGTGTTACATAAAGATTACAGCGGTGCCTTGCATAGCGATCGCTCCGTTTAGCGATGAAATTGCTTTGCGACACATTTTTTGCGGTCGCAAAAGCGATCGCTTTGTGATGTTCCCTATGGGGGAATTTCCCTTTGCGATGCTCGGTTCCCTGCTTCAGGAACTGAGCATCGCAAAGCGACGATTTTAAAACAGCTGATCGGCGGTTTCAAAATGGCCGGCGGGTAAACAAAATGGCCACCCGCTGTGTTTAGGGATGGATTCCTTGCTTAAGAGGCAGTGAAAATGGCCGCGCTATGGAGGATCTTAGCTAACGGTGAGTTTTAAGCCCATAGGAACGCAATGAAGGGGTTTCAATGTGTTTCTATGGGCTTTTTAATATCGCATAGCGACGTTTTCGTTCTGCGGAATGAATTTTTGCGGAATGAATTAACATCGCAATGTGAGGCACCACTGTATTTAGAATTATGCTAAACTCAGGGCATGGCAAAGGATACCCAGTATGTTGTAGTGGATAGAGTGATGGACTAAGATTCAGGAGCCCTGGGTTCAAATGTGCTCAGTCATGGAAATTCACTTGGGGTGTGGAATTGGTAAAAGTAATCATTAAATATCTCACTTACCTTGAAAGCCCTATCAGGGTTGCTATACATCAGTTGCGGCTTGACCACACAAGAGCAGAGAGATGCAAATGGTCGCCAGACTGCCATTACTGCTGCTGCTAGTAGCTATGGCCAGAATTCCTTTCAATGGTGGTCATGTAGGTTTTGTGTAAACTGCCACAGCTCATTGACTGATGAGGTGCCAGGGTGCCACTCAGTCACATGCTTGGTCACAGGCCTGACTACACAACTGATATTTGCCCTGGCATCTCATCAATTAGCCCTGGTAAGATAAACAAACCTTAAGCAAACATGAACAAACCTCTGGCTTCTATTATCTGCTGGCTACAATATTCTGTGGCTGAAATCCAGAGTGGTGTTTATGTACTTCATTGTTTTCTCTGTCTTGTTAATTTATATCTTTGGATGGTGTTGCCTGAATCAGAAGGGCAGTCATAAGATTTTCCCAACCACCAAGTTTAAGAAAAGCGGGTTTTATAGTTTTTCATATATATCTTGATGTGCTTGCACATTGTTTTGAGGGCCAGTGATCCCCCATTATTAACGACTACAAATAACAGAACAAAAGTAGAAAAGCTTGGCCTAGTGCGCTATAGTCAGTATATTCATGAGGAAAGGGCATCACACTAATGTATTACATGAATTGTTTTTCTGAAGGGTTCCTGCTTTTATTATAATAATTCTAGGGTGCTTCACAATGACATACAAGCAGTTTGGAACATCCCATACATGAAAACAGTTAGTAGAATTGAAGTCTGAGTAAAAATGGACTGAAACACCAGCACCAATCTCTCTCTTCAAAACAGTAGCCATGGGTACCTTTGCTATTAAATCTGTATTTCTAGTTGCAATGCAGAGAATGTTCCCGGCATGTTGATGCAATGAGGAAGATTCTACCAGTGAATATTTTCTAAGGGCCATGAGTCTGTAAACGGCATAACACCAGCATAGCCCATCCTGGTACTCCCAGTACCAGAGCCAGAATGATACCAATCTGGTATCGATATACCAGAATGATACCTTTTTCTGTTCACATTGGTTTCTGTTCACCTTTTTCACCAATGGTGAACAGAAACAGGAAGTCACTGCTGCCCTTCTTTCCTCTGTGTGTGGCTCTCGTTGACAACTGGCTCACCACTGTGAGAAACAGGCTGCTGCTACACTAGAGAGGCCTCCAGTCTGTTCCAGCAGGGCTCTTGTTCTTGGAAGGAAGTGCTCCTTGGATCTAGGGACACTGTTTCATGGCCGAGGGGGGGGAGTGAGTGGGAGGGGAGAAGCCTCATGGACTAAGTAGGCCTGGAATGTATTTGCGAAGGCTTTCACGGCCGGGATCTAATGGTGGTTATGGGTTTTTCAGGCTCTTTGGCCATGTTCTGAAGGTTGTTCTTCTTGACGTTTCACCAGTCTCTGTGGCCGGCATCTTCAGAGGACTGGAGTAGGAACTCTGTCCATGCTCTGTTGGTGTTTTTTGGATAGTATTTATAGCTTTGGGAACAGCTTTTTACCTTTTTTCAGGAGATAGGGTGATTAGCATGTTTTTGTTGTGATGAGGGAGGGGGGGGAGAGGGAGCGATTATCTGTCGCTGTGACAAAAAGCCGTTCCCACAGCCGTTCCCAACAAACACCAACAGAGCATGGACAGAGTTCCTACCCCAGTCCTCTGAAGATGCCGGCCACAGAGACTGGCAAAACATCAGGAAGAACAACCTTCAGAACATGGCCAAAGAGCCCGAAAAACCCACAACAGCCACTAGGCCTGGAATGCTGTTAAAACATCAGCATTACATGGTTAAGATAGGAAATAACTGGTGTGACGGTGGGTTTGGCACATAAGGTTAGGGACTGTAGAGCAGTAAAACGTTCTCTTCCCCTGAAGCACGAAGCGAGAAAAGGGAAATAAAAGTGATGGTCAGAGCCAAGGCCCTGTGATGGGAGGGGCAGGGAAAAGGTGTGGAAACTTATCACCATCAGCTTTCATTCCAGAAATAATTCAACAGCAGAGGCAGATACAGAGAGAGAGAGAGAGAGAGAGAGAGAGAGAGAGAGAGAGAGAGAGAGAGAGAGAGAGAGCAGTGTTTCAATGCAGACATGAGAACAAATGACAACAGCCATAAAAAATGGGAGAAGGTGGTATGAAATAAAGCATAACACAAACACACCAGCCCAGGATTTCTAAGCTAAGACAACAGTATTATTATAAACAGGTCTTCTGGCCTATGGTAATTTAAACAGACATTAGCTGGAGTCCCGTTGTGCAGCTCTGTGCACCAGGAATGACATCAGCAGCTGTGGCAAGCAGCCATTGAATATAGGCTTCCTTTTTTCCTTTTCAGAGTACACACAAGTTTGTCACATAGAACGCAAATAATGTACACTCCAAAATGAGAAATTGAAGTCTTAAATCAGTGGCCATTTGCCACTGATGATGATGTCACACTTGCTGAGCAGGTGGAGCTGCACAACTGGAATCCAGCCTTTATGGTATAACTTTATAACTAGCCAAAAAAAAAAAAAAATGGTTGAAACAAGCGAACTCAAACATCAGCATGAGAAATGCTACAGAAATCTGGTTTGCATTGGATACTCAATAGAAAAGCACTCAGCAGCACTCACTACCCACATGACAGTAATATTGTACTGTCTCAGTAGAAGAACCAACAATAACTCTTGCTCAAACACACCAAACAAACTTCATAAAGGAAAGTTTTTTAATTTTTTTTCTTTGTGATGATTACAAACTCATCTAGAAAAAGCAAAAATGACTTTAAAATATCAATATACATTTCCTTTATCTAAAAAGCAAAACAGGTAAAACTGCAAAATACAAACATTTACTGTATACACACAAAAAACTAATTTTCAGGGCTGAGGTACATTCCAAATTCTTATTCCTATACAAATATTCCATTCTGGAACAATAAGGATGACAAATAAGTTTAAAATGTCTTTTTAAAAAAATTAGTTTAAAAATTATTTCTAAAAGGAGGGCAGTTGGATGCCCTCTAAATTCCAAGTGACTACTTGTTATAGACGGTAGGCAGTCACATGTGTGAATTTAAATAATTTTCAAAAATGCTCATCAACATTTTCGGTAGAATAAAGAAGTTGTCTGTCTTAACCAACTGCATTCCTTTCAAAACCGCAACAGCACAATACAGCAACAATACAACAATGGTCTATGACAATAGTGAATGCATCAAAGAGCATTGTACTGCCTGCCTAGGGTAGAGTGGGGAGAGACAGTAGAATAATCGTGGTTCTTAACCTTCCAGCCCATCTTTTTTTAACCCCCCCCGCTTCTCTCTCTCTTCACACACACACAGACACACACACAGAGACAGTCAAAGCTACTGAAGTGTTGACTTCTGCACTGCTTTCCTGCAGCTGATCATTAGTTTGTCATTTGGAAGCTCCTTGGGCATATTGCTCCTCCAGAGAAAGCTTTTTCACTGACTTGTCTGCCTCTCTAAGCAAAGGGATTTTCAGGAAAGGCAGCTTCCTGTGGTTGGCCATTTTGCTTCATGTCATCTTGCTCAGCAAACATTACTGAGTTAGAAGACTTCCTCTGTCTCCAGGTCTCTACCCCAGCTAAACCAAACTACAGTGGTGCCTCGCTTGATGAGGATAATCCATTCCAGCAAAATCGCTGTTAAGCAATATCCTCGTCAAGCAAAATAAAAAAATCCCATTGAAATGCATTGAAACTCCGTTCAATGCGTTCCAATGGGCTGAATAACTCATCGTCCAGCGAAGATCCTCCATAGGGCGGCAATTTTCTGCTCCCTGTGTTGCGAAAAAGCCTTCCTAAACACAGCGGGGAGCTATTTTGTACACCCAACAGCCACTTTGAAACCCGACGATCAGCTGTTTTTGATCGTCGTAATACAAAGAATTGGTTCCCAAAGCAGGAAACCGATCATCGTAAAGCAAAAAAACCCCATTCAAACATCATTTTATGATCGCAAAAACTCCATCATGAAGCGGATTCGTCGTCGAGCGGGGTAAGCGTTAAGTGGGGCACCACTGTACTTACTAGAAAGTGTAGTTGAACTTCCACTAAACTTGTAATGTCTGGCTTGCAAGTAAGTATATTTAAGGACAGGTCTCTTCATTGGTAATATCCTTAAACATACTTATTCTCTATATATTGTGGAGCTGGGGAATGTATTTTATTGAGGATAAAGAATGGATTTTTTTTGCGACATTCTATTCTACAAAGAAACCACTTTTCTTAGTATAAAAATGTAAATACAACTTCATTATGCTAAACTTCTGTTTTAGGACTACATAGTTAGAGTACTGTGTCTCAGCACAATTCTTAGATTTGGGATTTGAAGTGAAAGGCTACATTTTATTTCTAAACAGTGACACACATTTTGTAGGTGCTGGCTTATTCTTATCCTTCAAAAAGCACAAAGGAGATGGTCAACAGCTCACCCCTTGTTTCTTCTCCTACATGGCTTGTACTTGTATGGGTTTAGCATGACTGGAGTCAATGAGGCAGAATAGGATTACATCAAACCATTTTGTCTAAATTGCACTGTAGACTAGGCTGTTGGCACTCACCAGCTGCTTTTGAACAGGAGCAAGGAGTGAGACAGAGACAAGTGGAGAAAACTAGTCTGATGTAAACACTAAGATATGCTGATCTAAAATTACATTCTTCCTACAAGTGATTAGCACAATTAGGCTTTGCACTCTAGATTTAAACAGACCAGTACAGGACTACAGAGGTCATGTCCCAGTAACGTTCTAACACTTGTTGCCCAATGGTGATCAATGGTCTTTAATCCTGCGTGCAAAGCTTCGAGTTCTATCCATGGCTGAGCTTTAGCTCCAGACAGATTTAGCAAGATTTGAAGGTGGTCCATGAATGGAATACCTGGCTGAGTGCTTTTGAGTATTTGGATTAAGTTCCTGTTTGTCTCCAGTCCAAACGGATGGTGTCTGGGTCTCTCTCTACCTCTCGTACAGGATGATTAGCTCTAACCTTATGTTACTACAGTATATGTTTTTTTGTGGTCAGCTTCAGCATTTACAAGAAAGCAAACATTTCCTTCCATATTTTTGGCATAGAGAAGAAAAGGTAGTTTTGATGATCCCAAGCATTAATAGAAAAAAAAAATCTTCAGTAGCAGTTCTGTCTCTGTGGGGTTGTGATTGTCACTGAAACCATATTTGATCTTCTGCTCAGGAATTTTGAATACACAACACACAATGGAAGCTACACTTGATTTATATTATGTCTTTGGCCAGTAGCAACCATAGACCTAAAGAGACTAGAGGAAAGGGAATTAAATATGTCAAAGCTCTTGACTTTTAAATCCCCCCCACCAAAGTAAAACATACCGTGAAAATGTTATACCTGTACAATATGTAATAATCTGATGGATAGAAAAAGAAACACAAGCTGAAATATTTCTAATTCATCTAAACTGCTTCCTGATAAAAAGTGAGTATACAAACATCTATGCTGGCCTAGATATGTCTACTCAGAAACACATCATGGTAAATGTAGTGGTACTTAGTTTGCAGGTAAACATAGTTAGGCTTCACACTGTACATCTGAAATTTATCAAGACTGAACGTCCACTTGTCTTTGAGCTAAATTCCTTTTCTATCCATCTCTCCAGACCTGTACCAACAGTTACCCAGCAATTGTTGATCCCATAACAATCCATTCTCTGTTTTCATTTTGCCTCACGTGCTCATTGTGATGGCCATCAAGTGCAAAGATTTGTATCCTGCTGATATTTTGAAAGATTTGATTAAGAGAAGGGAAGATTTTTCTGAGTAACTTCAGAAACCGCTTGACAGAGCCAGATCTGAAAATGCTGACTGCAGACATAGAGATGGTCCACTCTGATCTCTGCTTCTCCAGACATAAGTGTGTGTCCCTTGATGCTTTTCATAACCTTTCTGGACTTCCTCTGAATCCAAAATACAGTCTCTTGCCACTTTCCCCAAACCGATAAGGACGACAGTTATGCTTTCATGCTCTCCCCTCCCCACCCCTTTTTGGAAATGCAATTATTTATTTCTTTGAACAAACATTTAGGCTATTCCACACATATCCCAACATCTCCCCATATACCAACCACTTCACCAACAACAGTCACAATACTGAATATTTAACTTCTTAGTTACAAATGAAAGATAAAATAGGCCACGAAGTTCTACAAAGTAAATTAGGGAAAGAAATCAGTCTCTTTGCAATCATAAATAAGTAGAAAATACAAACAGTTGCTTAAACTTTTTTGTGCCCCTCCCCACCCCTTGCCCTTTAATTTGGCAAAAATCTACTTTTGACATTCAGATTACCACATTCAATTATTCAGAAGCTTTGTGTTGTGAAAATGTGCTAACTGAAACAAAAGAAAACAAAAGAACCAAAACAAAACCAAGGATAATGGATTGGGTGGTGTGTCAAACCACAAGTGGATCCAGGAGTTACTACCCCCCCCACCCCCTTCCCCCCCCCCCTCAAACTAACCAGCCAGAGTACTTTCTAAGGTCATGGTGTACATGCCTATGAAAACAACCTTTCACTTTGACATGGAAGCAACTGATTGTAATGGCACAGCTTAACCTCAAAATGGGCTGGGTGTCGGGCCCAGACATTTTGCTACCTGAGGCAAAGAACGAGTTGGCAGCCACATTGTTCCACCATGGAAAGAAGTGTTTCCATGGTGGCGATGAGGCACTCTCCTCCTCTCTACTGGAGGAGAGTGGGATGGTTTGAGGAGCTGGAGGACAGGCTGTGTGTGGGATGCGCCGGCCTGTCCTTCTGCGAAGCGTTATGGTTGAATGTTCAGGAGAAATGACCCCAGCACTGGCCACCTGAGGCAGTCATTGCATTCTGCCTCAGTGTCAGGCTCTCCGTCCCTGGGTACCTTTCACCCTTAACTGGAACTCTAAAAGCATGGGACTGATTCTCTGTGGTTAGTTCTGGACTTTTACCTTCCCCTAGTATATGGATATAAAACAGCTTTCCCCAAGCAGGTGCTCTCCAGTTGTGATACTTTATAACTCTTGTCACCCCAGCCAAGAGGGCAGAGATTGAGGAAGGCTAGTTTAGGATATTTCTCCTGTTGGTATCTACATTTGGCATAGCAGCTGGTCTTCAGATCCTGAAAGCATTTTCTTTAATTTATCAAAATAGTTTTTACATATCTTTAGTGCAACACACACCAGAAAAACTGAAGGAATTATCTGTTAAAATCTGCCTTTGACCTGACTCCTTCCTGCCTTCAGTTAAATTGGATTCCTGCTTCTGACGGCTATAGTTTGGACTACAGATGCCTTCCACACCTGGCAAAATTTCCTGGAAACAGTAGCTCTCCCTTGCTTTACTTAATATGTTAACATTTTCACTGGCTATTACTAAACAGGAAGATAATCATATCTGAGGCACTATTCAAGAAAATACCATTTGGTCATCATATGTTCTGGAAGGGTTTGCTTTGGAGCTCTCATAATAGGATGGTACCTGGGGGTAAACCCTTAACTTCTGCCCCTTGTATACATTGAAAGCTCAGTCCCCTCACATAAAATATATTATACTCCATCTACCAAAACAAAACAAAAGACACTTTGCTATACAAGACACTTGCAAATAGCTGCGCTTTGGTCCTTTTTATTTAAAGTTACTTCCATTTTATATAAAAAATAGCACAATTTAGCAACATGTGCATAACTAATATGCAGTGGCCACTGAGAGCATAAATGATCTGTCGCTTATCTGGTTTTTATTCTGTAATGCACTGAGGAATGTTTTCAAATACCAGGTAAGTTCCAGTTTAAACCACAGCATCTGCCACTGACTGAATGACCTGGCAGAAATAGCAAAGGCTAAGGCTTTGTTCTCATTTCCAGCTTATAATCCATATTAACTATTCACTTAAAGGGGGGGGCATCCCCCAAAATCAATGCCCATATGACAAAGGCCAGAGCCTTTATCCAAAAATGAAAGAAGAGAAGAATTTTAGAACAGGGCTTGGCCGAATATGAATCTTCCAGAAGCAAACCCTAACTTCCAAAGGAAGTGGTAAAGTTCTTAAATTTTAGTTCACTGATGGAAATTTTGTTCAGGTGTTTCATGACTCATCCGCACTAAAATGCCTTTGCAGCTTACTTCATCTCCTTCCGCTTCCTCATCTCAATATTATACAAACGATGACTCTGCTTACGCCTGTGAAGGGTCTAAGTCTTTCTATTGTTTCTCCCTCATCTGTAGTCCTTCAGAATTTTCTCTTTAATGGCTTCTATATCTGAATCTTCTTCAATCGATATGCGACTTATCTGACTTGACCGATATAGTCCCAACACTCCTTTCTGTGTCCTGATAATGATAAATTTTGGCAAATTTGTGATTTTAAACAAAACTTACAATCACACAATACTTTTGAAAAATCTTTGTAAATGTAGCATGTCTATCTGCTCTTTAAAACCTGCCTAAATGTTCTAAGGAAATTCAAGTCAAAGCCAGTACATTTCTTGAGTACAGTCCATGAAAAGTAACCCAGTTCCCACATTATGCTCTTCCGTCACACTTAAGCGATCTTTCAAGTCACCCTCACGCCATGGGTACAGGCCTGTACTTCTTCTATGGCAACAACAAGAGAGCAGCTTAGCTGCATTTATATCTTTCTCTGAAGTTTACACACAAACTCTTTCTGTGTCACCTTGGTTAGACACAGAATCAACTTAGGAAAGAAGTCCTGTGAGGGAAGAGGCAGCTCCCTGCTTCCTCAAGAAGGTCCTACCTGGCAAACAGTATCTGAAGCAAGAATGAGGCTGCTACCCTATCACTGGTGGTCTGCGTAAGAACTGTACTCAGAGATGACTGGTGCCTGGATTGTTCCCTTGGTTTCTAACCGCTCCCAATCCATATTGCAGCTTTTCCATTTATATACACAAATGCCATCTCATGTGGACTGCAGCAAACATAAAAGCATGTACCCTTTCCTGTTTTAATTTTCCCCACTTTGACCAGAGGAGGATGTGTTATATTTTGAAAACCAGTTTCTTTAAAAATAACATATGCATTCATTTTCAAATAGCAAATTTCTCTAATGAGAGACATGCTTTTTTGTAAGCTTTTGTTTTTACCCTGTTCCCAGTGATACCAGCACCTAAAGAAATCTGAGCTTTGTGCAATCCTATATATGTTTACTCAGAAGTAAATCCCATTGTGTTCAGGGGGATATTCCCAAGTAAGTGTGCACATAGGATTGCAGACTATGGGTATTGCTGGCAAAAAAAAAAAAAACACCCCGAAAAGCCAAAAGATAAACTCAAATGGTAAGGTGGCATGATCAACAGAAGTTAGTTAGATATGTTGTGTGTGGGGGGGGAAATAGTAAATTCCTGCAGAGTGCCTAATTTGATATGAAAGCTCTGCCTCTAAGTAGAGCAAGAGGCATCAGCTGTGATTTACTTTACAAAATATTAAAAAATAAAAACCAAACACATGAAAAATAATTTTCTCTGTGAGAAATAAAAATAAATCCTAGTGCAAATATAAAGCTCTGTAAACCTGGTCCTATGAGAGATTCTATGGTTAGTAAACGGCAGTTTTAAAGCAGGCGGTTCCTCTCATAGAGAGAGCTCACATCATTGTCTCCACGATGATATGAGTTGGCTTGATCAGTTCACCATTGGCTCCTCTAGAAGGGCAGAATGGGGTAACAATCTCTGTTTCTCTGTCCCACCGACTAATCTCACGCGGGGCAGCCACTGCCTTCACCCTCTAGGGAGAAAAAAAAGATACACAAGGATTAAAAGAGACATCCAGAGAATGTTACTGTGCTCGTATTGTGCTTAAGGGCAAATAACCCACATTTCTAACATGCACTGGTGGGGCCTGAGCTGATGATGACTTATCAGGAAAGGGAACTTGAGGTAACACAGTAAGAACATCAAATCAGTCTATAGTGGCTGCAAAAAAATAAAACTGTAAGCATTGAGATTCTTATTAAAGAAAAAAATTTACTGTGCCACCAAATCTACAATAATATTGCCAAACCTTGAAAAGGATAGTGGCTATTAGAAAAGGTGCAGAAAAGAGCAATCAAAAGGATCATGTTGTAGCTAGAAAAACTTTAGCCACCATATTGGGTGTCTTTAAAAGAATGCTCACTGTTAAGCAAAAACCATCCACAGGTTTAAAAAAAAATCCTAAGCCAACTGGGTCTGTTTGGAGCCACTGCTCACAAGATGTTTGCCGGACTGGCATAAGAAACCCAATTTCACTACAAGAAAGTGGCTGAAATCCTGTTGTGCAGTTACAGAAATGCTGTAACTTTTGGAAGTAAATGGTTGCAGGTAGTAAATCTCCACAGACATAATCTATTGCATGCTGAGTCACTTGATCTGGCATACCACAGATGCCTGCAGAGATTTCTTAACTTATAGCCATTTGTGGCTGAAAGTTCTACCTGCACAACTGTGCAACAGGATTTCAGCCGTGGTAGGTAGGTATTTGTTACATTTACTGTATATTCTCCCTTTCCACCACAAAGCAGTGCTCGAGGCTACTTACTATCTTTATAAAAGAATAAAACAGATATAAAACAAATTTAACACAGTACTAGAATGTATAGACAGCTTGTGACCAGAAAAAAGCTGTGTGCTCTTTAAATGTTGGTGTGAGCTGCCCCTGCTAGAACCATGCCCAGGACAGGATTTCCCTTGGCTAACACCTTCACTTGGTATTGATAAATTCTGTTTTCCACTAGGTGGCTCTCTAACTCAACACTGTAACAAAAAACGGTTAGGCCAATCCTTACAAAGCACCACCAAGTATGGATGCTCAGTGCTTGGGCAAGGCAGAGAGGAAGAGAGCAAGCAGCCTTTGTTAAATCAGGATTCCATAAATCTCCCAAATCTTTACAGATACTACTTTTGACATCCATTTTTTCAACTGATACTCCTTTTGACAACGTGATTAAGATTCCAGGATCACAGTTAGATCGAGGTCACGTTCTCTGGCAAGTATTTCTACTCTAGCAGGAAGTCGTGTTCAATGAATATGTGTTGGGTCTACGACAGAGATGTATGAAACAGTCACAGCTTGGCTTCTTGGGATGCTCACATGTGTAAGCCCTATATCTGCACCTCATTGTCGTTCCTTTACTATTACAACATGAAATGCTTTCTCATTCTGCATCTATTTCACTCATCTGTTTTGTGTCTGGAGAACAAGACATCTTTAGAAGTGGGGCAGAGGCAAGCAGGCTTGGCTGTTGCTTAGAATAGTTATTCAAAAGATAGATCCAACAACAGCATGTCCTAAGCGGGCCAGCTAACAGTAGTACTAATCAGCATTCAGCTTTCGATTGATTAATTGATCAGTTGGTTGATTGATTTTTTAACCCCACCTTTCCAGCTTTTTTATTTACCTCAATGAGAGAGCCATCTGACTGCAAAATACGGACGACCATAACCAGCGGGATGCAGACCATAGAAGAGAGAGCAAGAATCCACCCCAGGCCAATTGCCCATTCCGGATAGATATACACCTTGTTGTAGGTCAGTGGTGTATACTTGGCCAGAGAAAAGACAAAGCAACCCTGTGCCAAGACAGAAAACAAAACAAAGATCACTGAAAGAAGACCATTAAAGATGTCCTGAAACAATGGTGTCCTCTATCCAACTGACAGCTTGTGCAGTGTGGATTTACAGCATCAGTGTAAGCATCTCAGAAAGAGGGTGAAGCTGACAGTAGGTTATTTTCCAGACAAATTGAACTTTGATTATATTTTTATTTATTTCTCTTCCCTAAATATATAAGGAAATTCTCTGTGTTCAAGAGGCTGTATATTGGAAGGGAATAAAATGATTTAAGTCTTGAGCCATTCTTAAACTCATGCCTTATGCATCTCCTAACATAGAAGCCCTAACGGGCAGTTTAGCAAGGGACCAACTACATTTATCTCATTCTTTGCTTTCTACTCTGCAAACTCTCTTTCGACTTTATTATTTCTGCTGCTCCTCATGCTTTGCTGCTAGTGGTGAATCGGTGGGTGTTCATACACTGTAGGATAACATCCCTACGATGCTCTCTCTCACCCACAGCTTCTTTGAGGTGTCTGCTCTATGAACTTCGCATTAGCAGGAGGCTCTTCTAATTCTGGTCTCCAGATCCTCCTTCTATTCCATTTTTTAAAAGAGTTACACTGCAGTCAGTGCAAACCATTACAACATGCAGCAAAGAGTGAAAATTTTACTGTGCTATGAGGGGCCGCAAAGGAGAAAGAAAGGCTTTCACAGCATTGTCTATTTGTCTTCACCTGCTAGGAATGCTATGTTGTGGTGTGGAACAAACCATGCACTCCTCTGCATGCGTACTCAAAAGTCTCACTTGTGTCCATGGGTCTTGTCTCTTGGCAAAAAAATTCATAAGTTGCAGCTAAGTCTAACTCAAGAAGATAGCAGTACATTGACCAGACACACTGAAGTGTCTTTAGTACCTAGAATTAGAGATGGAGGTATTTGTATATGAATGCTCCGGAACAGCTGGACTTAATGAGGGTCCAGTCCCTGGGGCCGGACTGTCCACTCAGGCATCTGATGGTGGTGGTCCCTCTCTTCCTTCCACTCACTCCCGGAGCGCCGCTTGGCTAGGGACTCAGCAGCCTTGCAGAGAGACTCGTCCTCCTTCCCGTTGCCAGGAGTGGCTAGCCAAGTAGGGCTCTTGACGTGACTGGAAGGAAGAGAGGGATCTAACCTGCCGGATGCGTAAGTGGACCTGTTAAGTCCAGCTGTGTGGGGGTGTTCAAATTCGTATACCTGCATCTCTACTTACAATGCCTGACAGCACAGTAACTGAAAACATTTGTTTGCAAACACAGTCTGCTTTTTTTGCAAATGGCCTAAGAAAGGTGTTCGGTTATGATGTTTCAGTACTCACCACACAGAGAATTGGTGTGATTAGAATCCAGCTCCATTTCATCCAGGGACCAGGCCTGTAACCAATCATATCTTCAATGGCATCATAAAATTTGTCAGCGCCTGGGGTTCAAACACAGGGGAAAGAAGATTTATTAGTCTGGAATGTAACTTCCACTTTGAGTCTAAGTTTAAAATTAGGTCTAATCTGAATTTTTAACCATCTAAATACCACCCTGAAAACCCCATTATCTCCCCCCCCCCTTTTTTTTTAGATGTGGCCTTTTGTGCCATTGTTCCTGCAATGTTGCAACACTAGACCCTTTTTCTTCAGGCTTAGCTTTTTGTCCTTCACTGTGTCTGGCAGAGATCGTACAGCAACAGTGATGGAATCATAGAACAAATCAGGTTTTTTTGGTAATTTTGGTATCTGTGAAGGCATACAAAGCTGCCCTTGTTCTGAAGTGTCAGTCCAGATGTCTCTCATATACAACTTCTCCAAATATACACATAAAAATGTGTGTTCCAAAATATATTCAGACTGATGTTTCCTGTTTTACTTCATGGCAAATGGTAGCATTGGTCCGGTGTCTGAGTCAAGGGGGATTTTTCTTCTCAGTGAACATTTTTGTGCCCATTCAAATGGTTTCTGAAGAACTGCTGCTAGAACATGCTTTCTTACAGGAACATAAATGTTCCTGAAATTTGTCACCCACCTACTTACTCGGAGTGTGTGATCCAAACTAGCTGTGAGAGTGGCAATAACTCCATAATTGAGATGATGAATCTTTGTTCCTTTTTTACAGTTGTTCAGGAATTGATTTGATGCATTCATCTATCTTCTAGTAACTCTACTTAGCAAAGCTGGCAGTGCAGCTACATTGGCTTGCAACTGTAATGGCATGTAGATTCCAGCATCCCAGCTATGACACAAAATACATTCCAAAAGAGATTGCCTTATGTGCACTTCTGGGATGGCTGCCCAGGCACTCCCTGTTGCTCCCTGTTTTTGATGTCCAGTTTAACTGTGATCTCATTATTGTTGTTTAGTCGTTAAGTCATGTCCGACTCTTTGTGACCCCATGGACCAGAGCACGCCAGGCCCTCCTGTCTTCCACTGCCTCCCGGAGTTGGGTCAAATTCATGTTGGTAGCTTTGATGACACTGTCCAACCATCTCATCCTCTGTCGTCTCCTTCTCCTCTTGCCTTCACACTTTCCCAACATCATGGGAATCTTCCAGGGAATCTTCTCTTCTCATGAAATGGCCAAAGTATTGGAGCCTTAGCTTCAGAATCTGTCCTTCCAGTGAGCACTCAGAGTTGATTTCTTTCAAAATGGATAGGTTTGTTCACCTTGCAGTCCAGGGGACTCTCAAGAGTCTCCTCCAGTACCACAATTCAAAAGCATCAATTCTTCGGCAGTCAGCTTTCAGTCCAGCTCTCACTTCCATACATCGCTACTGGAAAAACCATAGTTTGTCAGCAAGGTGATGTCTCTGCTTTTTAAGATGCTGTCTAGGTTTGTCATCGCTTTCCTCCCAAGAAGCAGGCGTCTTTGAAATTTGTGGCTGCTGTCACCATCTGCAGTGATCATGGAGCCCAAGAAAGTAAAATCTGACTGTTGCTTCTTGTCCCACATATAGGTTTCTCAGGAGATAAATAAGGTGGCCGGGCACTCCCATTTCTTTAACGACTTGCCATAGTTTGCTGTGGTCCACACAGTCAAAGGCTTTTGCATAGTCAATGAGGCAGAAGTAGATGTTTTTCTGGAACTCTCTGGCTTTCTCCATAATCCAGCGCATGTTAGCAATTAGGTCTCTGGTTCCTCTGTCCCTTCGGAATCCAGCTTGTACTTCTGGGAGTTCTCGGTCCACATACTGCTGAAGCCTGCCTTGGAGGATTTTGAGCATAACCTTGCTAGCGTGTGAAATGAGTACAATTGTACGGTAGTTGGAGCAGTCTTTGGCACTGCCCTTCTTTGGGATTGGAATGTAGGCTGATCTTTTCCAATCCTCTGGCCACTGTTGAGTTTTCCAAACTTGCTGGCATATTGAATGTAGCACCTTAACAGCATCATCTTTTAAGATTTTAAACAGTTCAACTGGAATGCCATCACCTCCACTGGCCTTGTTGTTAGACAAGCTTTCTAAGGTCCACTTGACTTCACTCTCCAGGTCTGGCTCAAGGTCAGCAACCACACTATCTGCGTTGTCCGGGAAGTCCAGAACTTTCTGGTATAATTCCTCTGTGTAGTCTTGCCACCTCTTCTTGATGTCTTCTGCTTCTGTTAGGTCCCTACCATTTTTGTCCTTTGTCCCTGTGATCTCATAGCAATTAAGATATATGTGGTGGAATGCTGTACCCTGGTCTTTACCATTGCTTAATTCAGAAAGGACACTTTCCCTAGTAGGAAAAGCTTACAGAGGAGAATTGGGAAGAGGAAGAAACCTCCCTTTTATAAGCAACAGTCAAACTGAATTTCCCATGGTATTCAGTCCATGGTGGAAACTCCTCACACACAGTTGCTTTTTTATTTTATATTCTTTTAATATCTTAAAAAATTATAAAATAACTACAATCTGAAATATAAATTGAACAATATACAGCTGGAGAGAATAATCTCTATCAAATTACAGGCTCTGTAAAACTTTCAAGCAGGTGAAATTAGAAGGATTCCACAATGTAAGAATGACCCTAGAAGAGTACAGAGCCGTTATGTCAAAAGATATCAAACTGGAGAGAGAGAGAGAAAAAAAAATCTATTTGTTTGAAGGAGAGCATTGCATATACCCTGAACCACTAGAAAAAATAAAAAGTGGGCCATAAATCAGATCAAGCCTGAACTTTCTCTGGAAGCAGAAAATTATGAAACCAAGGCCAGCATACTTTGGGCACATCACAAGAAGGCAAAGCTCACTGGAAAAGGGAATAATGCTGGGAGAAGTTGAAGGCAGCAGGAAAGGAAGATTACCAGCTATGAAATGGGTTGATTCCATAAAGGAAGACCCAAGCCATGAGTTTACAAGAGCTGTTGAGGAAAGGTCATTTTGGAGGTCACTCATCACAGGGCCCCCCCATAACTGAGAGGTGACTTGACAGCATGTAACAACAATGTCAAAAGAGATTGGAGTGGGAGGGTTTCCACAATATAGAAGTAAAACAGGAAAGAAAAGAAAAAAGAAAAAGTGATGCAATTGTTCTTGTTCTGACCCAAGGAAAAATTGATTCTAGGAGATCTGAAACTCCTGGAGGAATCCTAGGAAGATAAACAAACAATGTAAAGAAATCATTATGTGATGTTCAGGTCTTTCATTTAGTTTCTCTCTTCTTTTCCTGACCTAAACCCAATCCCAGCTACTTGGCTGGATCCCAGGGGTAGGTATCAGACCAGAACCTTACACTTTACTCACCATAAACCCAGGCTACAGCAATGCATTCAAAGAATGCAACCCACAAAAGGCATACACCACTAGCTGCATAGTAGTCAAAGAGTTGAAACACATACATGCCACCCTAGAAGAGAAAAGACATAAGTGGAAAATAAACATGAGTGTTACTAATGCACAACCGCAGCTGCTGACAAGAAGTGTGAAAAGCAAATGGACCTTTGCTGCTGTCCTTCACATCTATGACTCACTCTTGCGGAAGAATTACCCATCAACAAAAATACAACTGCCAATCAACTCTTGGAAATTGTTAAGTACAAGATGTTCTTTCCAGGATCTGCACTTACTTCTCATACCCGATTTGAAAGAAATGGTGAGCGAAATTAAGCCACTCAGCTTCATCTACACCAGGATTAAAGTTATTTACTTCCTAAACTCTGGCATTTTAGAGTAGGCATTTATACAAATAAGATGGAAGACAAATTGGTATTCAGCAGAAATTGCTGTCACTAGAGCAAAATATATAAGAAAATCTCACCAAGGAGCTTGCTAATAGATAGGCTGACATAATTTACTGTTGTACACAATAGTTGTCCTGTTTTTCTAGCACCTTCTACAAGACTGAGTTATCAAACCCTAAATATAATAGGGATTGCAAGCTGGACATAATATCCCATACAGTATATTTCCGTTTAACTGAGTTCCTCCAATATCTACAGTACAGCAGAATGTAGTCCTTTTGGTTATTCAAGGACTTTGTACTTTTAGAAGGAAAGTCCTGAGAAAATACAGCACTAGATTAAAGGGTCCTTAATAGTATAACACATAAATTGTGTGGCCAGACCAGTACCATATACAGGCAAATTAGTCCTCTGAGGAACCAGATTGTTCTCTTAGGAACCATCCAGACACCCTTACTATTTGTCCATCTCTACCACAGTAGCTCCACCACTTGTTCCCCAGAAGGTCTAGCAAAGGAGGCTTTTTATGTCACAAGATCCTTTTAACAAGAAATGCCAGAAACTGAACCTTAGACCTTCTCCATGCGCTGTATGTGCCCTAGGTAAAGGTTAAAGGTAAAGGTAAAAGGTCCCCTTTGACATTTAGTCCAGTCATGCCCAACTCTAGGGGGCGGGTGCTCATCCCCGTTTCCAAGTCGTAGAGCCAGCGTTTGTCCAAAGACAGTTTCCGTGGTCACGTGGCCAGCGTGACTACACATGGAACGCTGTTACCTTCCCACCGAGGTGGTACTTATTTATCTACTCACATTTTTACATGCTTTCAAACTGCTGGGTTGGCAGGAGCTGGGACAAGCGACGGGAGCTCACTCCATCGCGTGGAATCGATCTTACGACTGCTGGTCTTTGACCTTGCAGCAGAGGCTTCTGCGGCTTAACTCGCAGCGCCACCATGTCCCTGAGGTACGTGTCCTACCTCTGAACTAATGTGTCATTGTGACTTCACAGAATAGATCTGCACTGAAACGCAAAGTGAAGGAAGGCTGCACCAGGCATTTGTACTTACTTCAGTCACCATAGTTAGTCCCAGAAGATAGCTGAGGAAACAGACTATAGCGATGAAGATTTCCCGTCGGTAACCCTTCCTTAGGAAGGATGGGTACAGATCAACTAAAGATGTGATCTGTCCTTCAACTTCAACAAACTGCAGGATGGAGGAAAAGAAAAGAAGGGGCATATAAAACATTGAATGAATTCCATTTTTGTTTTGTTTTAAAAAAAGGCAAGCACCTTTCCATCCTAGACAGTTCATATCACAAAGCAGCAGCCACCATCCTACTGCACAATTTGTGCTACTTACATGAAATGAGCTACTTTGCTAAGTTTGCACAAAAGGATTGTTCCCATTGACTTTTTTTTCTCTCTTGCTACTACAAAACACCTTGTACCTCTCTCAGGGCACCTAAAATTATTTCATGGTTCCTTATCCTCACATGCACGGATGAGACCAACAAGGATTTATATCTCCACTTGGACACACTGTTGGCACTCTCAGTGGAAAAGTCAAAACTATTAACTTATTTATCTTCTCAAGAGGTTAAGAGACCACATGTGTGTGGTGTTCAGTTTGATCTTAAACTGCTTGTTACATTTCCCTTTCCTCTTTAAACCAAAGCCTACCCTAGACTTAAGAGTTCTTTAGTACAGTCATAAGGATCAGTGAGGAGAAAATCATTATATTTTGGTGTGATGCTATGCTTTTCATGCTTCTAGAAAAGCTATTGTGGCTTTTAGAAGAAGAAGAAAAATATTTATTCCGTATTGGCTTGAAACATGAAGGGTCTGATTCTTCTCTGCACAGCATCTGCATGCATACCCAGACTCAGTGCTTCACCAGCTCCACTTACTCATGTCCAGTTCTAGTCCTGATTTAAACTACCACGGCTTGGGATGAGAATCCCTTAAAGATCACCTCTCTTCGCATGTAACTGCCTTAATCATCTTTAGCAGCCTGTATCTGGTTTTATTCATCCTACATAGCCTCCTCTAACACAAAAGATGCAACAAGTTGTTAAGGATGTTTTCCATTGCAGTACCTCAGCTACAAAAATCCCTTCCTCAGACAAACTCACCTGGTGTGTACCTTAACATCATTTCAACACCAAAGGAAAACATTTCCACTTACTCCGGGTCTACTTTGTTTTACTATGTTTTCTTTCTGTTCAGTTTAATTAATTTTTAATTTTTATTTCATTTTTGTTGTAAAACAACCTTAAAAATTAGTCATTTAAAAAGCCTACAAATAATTGTGTGCCATCTTAAAACCTATTGTGTTTTATTTGGTGTATCTGCTCATCTGATGTAAATTATGAATGGAGCTGTAATCAATGGTAATAAAACATCATCATTGCCATCTAAGAACTGCAGAGCTGGAAAGGACCCTATGGATCAAGTCCAACTCCTGATCTGTTATTCTTTGTCACAGGGAGTACCATAGTGCTAAACTCTATCCTCAAACCAATTCCTGGAGCAAAATAAATCACAAATGCTGGAGAGATAAAAAATATTGGAAGGCATGGATTTTGTCACTGCTGTTACTTGGACAAACATTATGTTATATGGATGGTGGGGAAAATACTGAAATACTACAAAAGCAGGTTCTTTTACATGAACAAAGTCTTCATCTGGCTAAGCCTTCAATATCTCATTGTGTGTGTGTTTAGTCGTTTAGTCGTGTCCGACTCTTCGTGACCCCATGGACCAGAGCACGCCAGGCCCTCCTGTCTTCCACTGCCTCCCGGAGTTGTGTCAGGTTCATGTTGGTTGCTTCGCAGACACTGTCCAGCCATCTCATCCTCGGTCGTCCCCTTCTCCTCTTGCCGTCACACTTTCCTAACATCAAGGTCTTTTCCAAGGAGTCTTCTCTTCTCATGAGATGGCCAAAATACTGGAGCCTCAGCTTCAGGATCTGTCCTTCAAGTGAGCATTCAGGGTTGATTTCCTTTAGAACTGACAGGTTTGTTCTCCTTGCAGTCCAGGGGATTCTCAAGAGCCTCCTCCAGCACCACAATTCAAAGGCATCAATTCTTCGGCGGTCTGCTTTCTTTATGGTCCAGCTCTCACTTCCATACATCATGACAGGAAAAACCATAGCTTTGACTATTCGGACTTTTGTTGGCAAGGTGATGTCTCTGCTTTTCAAGATGCTGTCAAGATTTGTCATCGATTTCCTCCCAAGAAGAAGGCGCCTTTTAATTTCAGGGCTGCTGTCTCCATCTGCAGTGATCATGGAGCCCAGGAAGATAAAATTTGACACTGCCTCCATATCTTCCCCTTCTATTTCCCAGGAGGTGATGGGACCAGTGGCCATGATCTTAGTTTTTTTGATGTTGAGTTTCAGACCGTTTTTTGCACTCTCCTCTTTCACTCTCATTACAAGGTTCTTTAATTCCTCCTCACTTTCTGCCATCAGAGTGGTATCATCTGCATATCGGAGGTTGTTGATATTTCTTCCGGCAGTCTGGGTTTCTTCCAGTCCAGCCTTCCGCATGATGTATTCTGCATATAAGTTAAATAAGCTGGGGGACAATATACAGCCTTGCCGTACTCCTTTCCCAATTTTGAACCACTCAGTTGTTCCATGACCAGTTCTAACTGTTGCTTCCTGTCCCACATATAGGTTTCTCAGGAGATGGATAAGGTGGTCAGGCACTCCCATTTCTTTAAGAACTTGCCATAGTTTGCTGTGGTCCACACAGTCAAAGGCTTTCGCATAGTCAATGAAGCAGAAATAGATATTTTTCTGGAACTCTCTGGCTTTCTCCATAATCCAGCGCAAGTTAGCAATTTGGTCTCGAGTTCCTCTGCCTCTTCGGAATCCAGCTTGTACTTCTGGGAGTTCTCGGTCCACATACTGCTGAAGCCTACCTTGTAGGATTTTGAGCATAACCTTGCTAGCGTGTGAAATGAGTGCAATTGTACTGTAGTTGGAGCATTCTTTGGCACTGCCTTTCTTTGGGATTGGGATGTAGACTGATCTTTTCCAATCCTCTGGCCACTGTTGAGTTTTCCAAACTTGCTGGCATATTGAATGTAGCACCTTAACAGCATCATCTTTCAAGATTTTAAATAGTTCAACTGGAATGCCATCACCTCCACTGGCCTTGTTGTTAGCCAGGCTTTCTAAGGCGCACTTGACTTCGCTCTCCAGGATGTCTGGCTCAAGGTCAGCAACTACATTGTCTGGGTTGTCCGGGATATCCAAATCTTTCTGATATAATTCCTCTGTGTATTCTCATTAGAACATGCATTTTTAAAAGTTGGTAAATATGGTGTACTGTAAGTTTTCAAGTGTGCCATATAGGAGGGTGTGAAATCTCTCTATATGTAGCAATATTCCTAGGCCTAGACTTTCTCGTCCTGGCTCGTTAAACATGGAGCAGAAATAATTTCCTTTGCATACATAAAACGTGGTTGTTCCTGTTAGTGAGCAGGAACTCAATAACTACTTCACTAGACAAGTACAAATATGGTTAATTAGGAAGATACTTTGTTAAAATCCTTCCTTAACCTAGGGCACTACATAAGTCTTCTGTTTTTCTTTTTCTGCTGCAATATAACTAGAGTCCATCTTGCTCCTAAGCTGCTCTAACATTCCAAAATCCTGCTTGACAGCAATCCAAAAGCAAACAAAACATTAAGTGGTCCAATTAGTTTTAATTATTCTACACAGTGACAAATGACTTAAAATTACCAGGCAACCTTCAATTTACATAAGCACTTGGTAGCAGAACCACAGCTCTGAGCATGTTTTAACATTCAGTTTGGAAGTGATTAAAAGTCGCTCACTGGAGTTCAAAGATTAAGCACTAAAAAGCCATTTAGAACGAATGGAATGCTTTGCCAATTTAAGAGATCAAGTGAGTAACAACCAGAGGGAGAACTCCACTAGGAACTCATAAAAGACTGTGAATTCAGTATACTTTCAAGAACCGTGTTTTCCCGAAAATAAGACAAGGTTCTATATTAATTTTTGCTCCAAAAATGCATTAAGGCTTGTTTTCAGGGGATTTTTTTTTTCATGTACAACAACCCACATTTACTCAAATACAGTCATGTCATCTTCTCGTTGCAGCACAATGGTGGTGGGTGGAGTTTCACTTAACTGGGGTTTATTTTGGGGGTAGGGCTTATATTACGAGCATCTGAAAAAATCATACTATGGCTTATTTTCAGGTTAGGTCTTATTTTTGGGGAAACAGGGTATACTACTTGACAAGCAGATTTATTTACCACTAAAACCACTTACTCATATAATAAATAGAAGCTTGTTAGTTTAAAATTTTAAAACACCTCAAGGAAGTCTCCCCTGAAAACCTAGCAGAATTACACAACTAGCAATTGTCCAGAAATTATTAACAGATTTCTTTGTGTCATGTAATGAGGTGGGGAGGAAGAAAGCAAAAGCCTCAACTTTGTTTCTCATAGGAATAACAACAAAAGTATGTACTGGACAATTAACCCGGCCATTGAAAGAATAAGCATATCCACTGGTTTCCAAAGGTATGGCTGAGTTTTCAATTATGCTGAACTCTAAAAGACCTTATGAAATTGAAAGGCAAGGCATGCACCAGTACTTAGTGCCTCAAAACAAGCTTCAAAGAGTGTCATTGTTTCTTTTTTGGTTAGACACAAAGTTGCTGAATAATCTAATTAGCCAATTAGCTGCTCCACATGCAAGACACTGTGTGTGGTAATTTTGATTATCATATGTTAAAATCTACTAATTTAATGGTCAAGGGCTGGATAAGCCCCTTGCTGGGTACGAAAGAACAGCTTCAGGTTGGCAAGCCTCAATGTGGCCAATTTCCCCACCCTCGCACCATTTCTACTCTGTCTTCATTCTGCTGTTGGTCTATGCATGCATTTGTGAGGCAAATATATGATTTGATGGAAAGATGTGGGGGAGCACAATAAGGAGGTTCGCCAAGGAAGTAAAAAGGAATATTGCAAAGAGGATGCTAGTCGGAATGCCCCCACTCCCAAAAGCGAAGTGACTCAACCCATAGAAACAAATCTTAGAACTGAAGAGCTAGAAAGAAGCTTATGAATCATTGACTCCAGCCCCTGTGGAGGGGGCCCAGTGGGGAATCAAACTCCCAACCTCTGTCTCCACAGCCAGAGATCTAAACCACTGAACTATCCAGCAGTTATTGTAAGTTCTGGGTAGAGTAAATACATTTAAAGGACCTTTAAAAAGTGACAACCAAGGCAAGCTTTCAAGTTCCTCAAAACATGCAATCAGGCAAAGATTGTACAAAATGGAGATGTTTTGAAGGTGTTAATGACTAACATCCTAGTAGGTTGGCGTCTCCAAATTCCAAGGGAAGGGAGAAAAAAACTTCACCTTCCAGGTTCTGATTAATCCCTGAAGTCCTTTATGTGTGATGCTGCAGGGAACCAATCTTTGGCCCCTTTTTGTTTATACACCCATTTGTATATAAATTGCCACATATACTATGCCCTTCGTATTAATAAAAGATACTTAAACTGCAGAGCATGTAAAACTCTATGGGTCTCTATAGCAGAGCACAGTGAGCAATGTTCTGCAGTTTTTCCCCTGCTGGAGGGCAATCCTTTTGTGCGGTATTGAAGATATGTTTACCCTGGAGCAGAAATAATTGATTTAAGTACAGGCTTTCATTACACGGTATATGTGTCATGTTCGTGGCTACAGTTACTCACCTGGCTGTCCAGGCCAAGCAACAGAAGCATAATAAAAAAAAGAATAGCCCAAAAAGTTGGGAGCGGCATCATAGACACAGCTTTTGGATAGGCGATAAAGGCTAAGCCTGGACCTAGAGGAATAAAGAAACAGAAAAAGGAAGGGGGCAAAGGGAAAAGATGTAGTAAGTAAGCAGCTCATTCTTGAACACAAGACTCCCTCCTCCCCCTTCTCCTCCCCAGTATGGATGCCTGGTTCCATTCAGATAAAACCAAACCCAACTGAAGATTCCAGAATGGAATTCACTCGGATCCTTTATCTGACAAAGAAGCATGCATGGTTACAACAGAAACTCCAGTAACCAAATCCAAAAGCCATTCATTATCCATTGCAAGCTTTGCTATCTCCATCAAACATACCAAGAAGAGGTCAAACTCTACACGCATATATACCTCATAAAAAAACAGTACAGTGCACTACCAGAGTAAATTACTTATAATTATAGCAGAAGCCGTTCCCGTGATCTTTAAGAACAGGGAGGAAAATGCTACGCATCATCCACAAAATATTTTCTAAGGTTTGGGTTTATGGTCAACATGCCATAAAAGCTTTTGTAATTTTATCAATGCTAACGAAGTAACATTTGCAAACAGTAACAAAGTACTGTAAGTGGCCTAACAGTTTCTGTTGGAAGAATCTAAATAATCAATCCCTGGTAGAGTACTAGCTACATGTTTCTCAGGGTTTACTCCAGTGTTTCTACAATAAATTCATTTGTAGCTATGTAACAAAGTCACTTGGTAACATTCACTTATGATACAAAGCAACAAATACAGAGTTTCCTTTCAATTAAAAAAAAAGCTGACTAAAAACACACCAGTGTCTACCAACTAGGGCTATGAGTAGCAAAATCAATGGTGGAGTCTCCCATATTCCCTGTGAATCAGCCAATAAAAGCCAAAACAAAGCTTATTTCTATGGCAAACAACATGCATACAGTACAAGGAGATAATTCTCATTTTATTCTGGTGCCACTGAATCATTTTACATTGAGCCTGAATAAGAAGCTGAAAGAGGTTCTTATTTTATAAGTATTTTAGTAGTTTTAAACGTAATGGGAAAATGCTGCATAAATACTTTTCATGAAATCTTCTTGTTTAAAGAAACACACTGAAATGTTGGGCTGCTGCATAGAGGATGACACCACTTGGGTTGTGTTCCCCCACCCCTAACCCTGTCCCTTCTAGCTCTTATGAAGTAAAGCAAGAGAGTTCTCTCCGTGGATTAGCACTCTGTCACTCACTACTGATATTTTTTCCTTTTCAGTAAAATAACACCAAAACTGTTGAGGATAATCTAATATCTCAGTCCTGATTTGCCCCCCCTCCCAAATATTACCTATGCACTTCCCAAAGAAATTCATGGGATTTAACATTAGTCATGACCTTCCTGCTCCACTGAGCCCAGGGAAAATTCAGTGCAAATACCTTTACTAGGGAACAAACGATGTGTCTAAGGCACATCATTCCCTTATCTGATCTAATAGACAGGGCTGCATGCACAGATTACTTTTTTAAAAAGCAAAAATCCCACTAACCAGTTTTTAAGGGCAGGGGGAGAAATAAATCTAGGATTTTAAAAAAAGCCCTGCTGCTTTAGGCATATAGTGTTTCATCAGAGGCAATTGTTGTGTTATATGTGGAATCCAATATTGGATACCAAAAAAAATATTGGTATCTCAAGTGACTTGAGCACTCTCAAAAGGCCTTCAGAACTATTTCATTATTTTATTTCTTTCGTCCATTCATAAATAAAATTACTTTAGCTAAAATTCTGTCCACATATGCTAAGAAGGAAGACCCACTGAACTCGCTTGGGGCTAACCTCTGAGATACAATCAGGCTTCACCATCTTTTCATAAACATTGCCCTTAATGGGTTGGATGAATACGGCATGCAAAATATAGATCCAATAGCTACAATACTGCACCAGGCTCACAGCGCATATTTATTCAAAGCAAGTCCTATTACATTCAGCATTGCTCACTCCCAGGTAAGGAAGTATACAACTGTAGCCTTGAATAAGCTTGAATTAACCAAAGACAACAGAATTAAGTGAGCCTAACTCTTTGCTAGAGCTATGCCAAAACAATTTCAGGTTTCAAATATGCAGAATTATGTATGTGGTGGAAGATTAAGGTGTGTTAAGAGCCATTCCAAGCTCCCTGACTATTTTCGTTCTGCCTCAAAAAGCAGTGCTGGATTTAAAAAGTGGGAGCCAAGATGAAAACTGGGATAAAACATGAATTTTCACTGTATTTCCTCAACAGCATTTAAATGGTACCACAATTATTATTATTATTTTTAATGTTTACAGTATCATAAACATGCTAGTTGGGGGACTGCAGATGTTGGAGCCTAAAAGGCAATTTTCCCAAGCTGTGTTTGAAACCACAGAATACCTCACTTAGCAGCCTTTCTCTGCCGTTTAGGTGTGGGTGTGTTACCATTAGGGTAACTACAGCATTTGAATAGCTGCACATGCAGCGTTCTCATTCCCATGTTCAGCTGACTGAAAATTTGCACACTTTGTTCAAAAATAATAAGAGCTATAAATATATATTTTTTCTTTCCAAATGAAGCTCAGCTTGTTCACATATTTTTCAAGCACAATTTTAAAAAGCACTTTCTTTTATGTAGGGTGCAATCTACCTTGTTTCCTAAGCATGGGGCACATCTCTCTGCACAGATGCATAGATTTCTGCAAATGACAGGTGATTTGAAGAATTCTTCACATAGTGAGAGGCTTTTAAGGGTTGTGACAAGGAAACAGATTTTCTTACAGGCTTGTGCATTAGTTCCATCAAAGCTCTATACCAGTGGTTCCCAACCTTGGGTCCCCAGATGTTCTTCGACTGAAACTCCCAGAGGCCTCCACCACCATTTGTGCTGGTTTAGGATTTCTGGGAGTTGCAGTCCAAGATCTGGGGATCCAAGGTTGGGAAGCAGCTCTCTATACCGAAAGGTACATCACACTGCAATAAAACACAGGCATTTTCTAGTAATAGCTATCATTTCATTAGGTGGGTCCACGGAGATTCCAGAATCTCCTATATTTATTAGGATTTTGACTAAAGCAAGGGAGAGAAGGTGTATGTTCTGACATATTTCACATATTTTTGATTCGCTTCCGAACAGTTGGCTTTAAACTAAAGTCCACTTTTTGCTTCAGCACATTTTGAACATATGTATTTCAAAACGTCATGCCTGGTGACAGAAATTAGATTGACTTCCTGATTTTTATTCTCATTTTTTTAAAATTTTCAAAACCTCATTCCTCTTTTTGTTTGTTTGTTTGTTGTTGTCGATTTAGTCTGTAGTACTTTGCTCACACACTGGGTGGCAGTGCCCACCATCACTGCCACCAACACCATCGTACCTGACTCTGCCACATCAGCAATGTCCACCCCTTGCTCTTGTGCCATGAAGCCCAGGACGGAAAAAATTGCGAAGCCAGACACAAAACTGGTACCACTGTTCAGGCATCCCAGCAGCATACAGTCCCTAAGTCACACATATGTCATGGAGGAAGTTAATTAAAGAAAAAAATCGAACCCATGGTTCCCTACACATCAATTAGCTAACACACTAAACCCCTTTGGTAGGAAACTTGCCTATAGCAGTTGTATTTGTATTTATTGTAGCTCCCCAAGGATGTCATGGCACCTAGACAGATTGCATAGGAAAAGAAGATTTGTGTCCCAGCATCTATCCAGACCTAAAGTGGAAAAAAACGAAAGAAGGCACCATTAGGATATGGCATCTTTCACCATCTCTGGATAAATCCAGAGTATCCTACCCACAAGCATTTCCCATCCTATCCCCAGTATAACAGCAACAACACAACTCTTCAAGGTGTAACATTATTACGAGCACTAGTAGATCCCAATGACATCACCTTGCTACACTGAACATTGCCCTTCAGTATCGTTTCAGCACAAAATTGAATAAAACCAGTCAAATAAAACTATTTCATGAATATCCAGTTTTATGCATCACCAGTCTGTAGACAACCATATCTACTGTAGACAACATACTAACATATGTGCACCATACAGATTCGGTTAGCATTGTAAGAACTCCAGTCTTTTTTTTTTTTTGGGGTGGGGGGGAGGGATTTAAACGGCAGGAAACACTTAAGCCAGTTCCACCCTTCATATACCTCTTATATCACTCTTATCTACTTAAAACCAATGGTAAGCCTCCTCTAGAAGCTGTTGGACTACAACTTTCATGATCATAACCACTGAGTACACTGGCAGGAGATGCAGTGAAACTACATTTGGAGGGCCACGGTGGCCCCTCCTTGTCTTTGACATTCCCTTCTCTCTGCTTTTCAGGTCCTGAGGCTCCCCAGGGTTCCCGGGGAGCCTCAGGAAGCCTCCGGAAGCATTGAAATGGAGCAGGATCTCTGGTAACAGGTCCAATCTGTCAGCAGGGCTCCTGGTGGAGATTTTCCAATTTAAAGGCTCCCCCACCCCCCATCTTGAGGCTCCCAAAGGCTTCTCCAGAGCAAAAGGGTTTCCCAAGGAGCACTGGAAACTGAGGAGGGAGAAAGGAGTGTTTAAATTTAATGAAAATAAAAATTAAAGGTATCTGGTGATGCCACTGATCATGGCACAGCAGAGCAAAATAGATTTCAGCCATCCCCTCTCCTTTACTCCTCACATCACAATCATTTTGTGCTTCTATCACACAGCATTTCTACCCCATTCACGATATTGACATGTTTTCGCTTCTGAATGAACAGTTTTGTATTTCCCCAACATATAAGGTGTTTAAAATGGTATTACTGATGTACCCTTTACCACAGAAGGGGGGAAAAACAGACCCCTGCACCTTAACTGAGGTTGCTGTCTTCAAAGCATCTCTCTGAAAAGACCTTTCTACAAAGAGTGTGAACCTTTGGCACAGCTTTGCTGCCCCCCCCCCACCCCAAGGATGTCCATAAACATGGACAATTGCAAATACTCACAGGTGCTTCTTACCATTCTGTTTGCTGCTCCGTAACTTTGTTGCCTTTAAGAACTAAAGTCTGAAGCAAAAATTATCTCCCTTACCTTGTCCACAGCCTAATATCAACAAAAAAAAGCTGAGATGCTACATTTGGACAGAGTCTACAAGCCTCAGAATCCTTCTGATACAAAAAGATATACACATACGGAAAATGCATTAACACAGTAACAACAACCTTTTCGACAGGATATAGTGGGGGAAAAAGGGGAATAGAATCACGGAATAACTTTTGAGTTAGGTTTTGATTGCTTAAGGGTATGAAAATATCATCTGTGTGATCCTCCCATGGCCCTAGCAACATTTTGCTCTACAATTAAATAAGAAAAGCACAAACACTTCCAAGTTCCTAGTAACCTACCTGTGGATCTGCTAGACGATTGATGTCAGGGTAAAGATAGAATTTGATGCCCTGTGCAGCTCCAGGTAAAGTGACACCACGGATTAACAGTACAAGAAGCATGAGGAATGGGAATGTTGCTGTTACGTACACAACCTGTTAATAAAAAAGCAAAAATGGTAAGCCATTCCTTTTGTTAATCAAAAGACAAAACTCAAGTTCCCATATACCCGAAATTAAACACACAGTGCTATTTACCCCTACATATTTCTCTGATTTGCTATTTGATCTTGGCTTTCGCTATTCAAGAGATCAGCAACTCCCCAAAACTGCAGCAATATTTGCCCTCAATACTAGAGGTAATGGATGGTCTTTAGTTAAGGATAAAAGGAAAAATTATTTTTTGACTTCAGTTCTGGGTACTTAGCTCCAGCTCCTTTTAATTTTTCCAAACCACTAAGTTTTCTTCTCTAATTTTTTTGTGTTAATATATATATCATTTGCTAATGTATTTGCTAATGTAAATGGCCAGTCTTCCTTGCATACTTTCTCAACGAAATCATCTGGGATGGCTGCAAACTAGTACAAGGAAGATGATGAGGTACAGGACATGCTGAAACATTCTGTCAGATCCTATTAAAATTAAACCTTTTTCACAGCAACTCGCTGCACTGTTAAGTTGAGCTGACAAGCCAAGACACTCCATCCTCATTATATAGACATCTGCAGATGGCATCTGTCAAATGACTAAAGGCTGCAGCATCAATATATACATACATCACATAATTGCTGTTTTTTTTTAAAATTACATTTGAGAACTAAAGACATATCCTGGTCACTTTTCCTTCTGATATGTCTGATACCCTCTAAGAACTGTTTCCCAGGTAAACTGTGGCATCAGTCACGGGGACTTTGAAAGGTCTGTTTACATTTCCCTCCTGTTTCCCGCCACCTGTTCCATTGCTCCCATTTGCACCAAAGCTCACAGTGCTAGACCGTTCCAAACTACTCCAGTTCAATATGGATCTCATGGAAGTGGTGAGTTTGTGCCTAGAGGCAAACTGGGAATGAATTTCTGAAATTGTCTATAAGTGACAATATTTTCAGCAAATATGCTACATGAAGGTGGCATTGAAATGTATTATACTCAGGGGTCCCTATAGATAAAGGAAATGTCACACGGACCCCAAGAATAACTGAGAAAAACTTGGTCATCCAGATAAGACTTCAGAGATGCCATAAGCGGAGTACATAGGAAGAGAGTAAAGTGTGGTGTACAAGAAGAGCGACAACAGAAGGAAACAGTCTGCTCAACTACATTTGAAGTAAATATTTTGCTGCATGGAGGGACAGACAGAAAATGCCTGCAAGAGATAAGGACAGATAGAAAAGAGACAAACATATGAACCATAGATAGAAAGAGCTTGAGTAATGGAGGTGGCAAATAAGCAAGAAAACAGGCCATGGTGTGTGTGTGTCAAAACTGTTGAAGAAATAAGAGTGTCAAAGACCTGGTGGTGCCCTGCTTGTATAATTCCCAGTGACCTCTCAAGGTGAGCGAAACTAATTGACTGAATTCTGCTAATATTCAGCCTGGCTTTTTTTTTCCTGTCCCCTGCTCTTAGCCAAATAATTCTTTTGCCAAGACACTGTTTGCTGTCACTTGCTTTTATGGAAGCTATCATTAGACTACCTGCCCTTCGCTTCAGCATCAAAAGGCAGAAAGAGAGAGGCTTACATCAGATGCCAGTTTATCGCAATAGCTGTTTGCTTTCTCATACTCTTTAAGTTCAACACACTGAACGAGTACAAATGACTTCCACAGATTTGCTTTGTGGGAGCTCTGTTCAGGCATGTGTGTTGATTTTGATATGAAAATGTATTAAATATTAATGTTGCATAGTTAAATGTAAAATGGCTGAGTCATTGTACTGATTGTATCCAGGTGTGGGTGTCAAGGATTAAGACTTAATGTTGTACAGCTGTGTACATGATGAAACTTTGTGTAACAGCATGTAACAGAAAATGAAGTAATGTATTTTCTGATTGGTCACAGAACTGTACGTAAGTCATGTGTAAAATGAATGTCTTTATCTGCTGTAAGTCAGATCACTTTTTCCTTTGCTGTGTGTTGCTTCATCTCATGTTACGCTGCCAGAGGAATGTCTATTCTCTATGTATATATGTAAATAAACTAAGTTGTTGGTTTTACTCTCTCAGTGTCATAAGTATCTCTGCTAACCAATATATCCTTACTCTGCTGATGTTATGAGAATACACATTATAATCAAAATTCTCAACTATGGGGACCTCATTCTCCACCATCTCTGCATGAGTCAGCTGTGCTTTTTCAGTTCATAATCTTGTGTTGGGTGAGAAATGTCAAAAGGGATTAATCTAAGTGTATTCACCCAAAAGCAAGAAGCAGCCTCTGAGTGTCCAAAATCTCTAATAAAGCAAGGTCCCTGATGGTGCAAAGGCTTCTACTACCATGAAACAGCACCTGCTGCACCTCCCATGCAAAGTGAGAAGATTGTGAATAAACAGGTGGAAATGAAGATGCTCGACAAAGAGCTTACAATCCCTCGTTCCTAAGAAGTGTGGTGTTTTTCTGTTAAGGCAAAACATCTAAATGGCCAGAATGGAACAGAAAAAGATTCACTGCAGACTAGAACGGATATGTGGCATTCAACTCCACGTCAACCGCAGCCACCAGCCCAGTGAGCAGCTCTCTTCCTTCTAATGGTATAACATTAACTCTAGTTCTGAAATAGGAAGAAACTCGCATAGTCAACTGAGAATGCCTTGAAATAAATATGGAAGACAGGCAAAATCAAATACATTTTTAATTATCTAAGCAGAATTATGCCCCTTGTCTTTTTGTGGATGGATATCCTAAACAGATGGTCATATATGTGACTTCTGGGAATCCACATTAGGCATACACAACTAGCCAATTTGTGACTATCTGTTATTTCCACCCCACCCCACCTTCTCTCTCTCTCTCTCTCTCTCTCTCAATCTTAATAGAGATCAGATGATGCCACCTAGCAATTATGCCTCAGCTACTTTGTTTAATATACTCTTGTTTTCATGAAATTGGTTTATCCAGATAAAAGCTCCTGAGATACATCTTCTTGCCTTTTAAATGAACCTCAGGAGATTAAGAGGCAGATATCAAAGCCTGCAGCACCATAGCAACTCCTGCATCCAGTTAGATCCTTGAATACAACATATGCAACTGCACCAATCTTTTCAACTTCTTTTGGAAAACTACGTGGGACAGTCACTTTTAAAATGTTACACGATCATCTAGAAACCTATCCTTTTAATTCTATCCTGGCATTTAAAAATATAGTCTCTGTCTTAATTGTTTTTCCTCTACATAAATGTATTTATTTATTTATTAGATTTTTTTACCCCGCCCCTCTAGACAATGTCTACTCGCATTGTAAGTATAATGTACAGTACAAGATGTTTCAATGTGGCTAGTAAATTGAAATTGCTACAATTATTTTCCTTCTTGCCCTTTGAAGAGCCCTGAATAATCCGAGTATGACTCAGGGACATCTTCATAGTACAATACATGTCTCTTCCTAAGTAATTCCTGCAGTATAAGTACAGCCCTAGTACTTTTCACTGTACATTTCTAAAACGTCTCTTTTTGTTGTTGTTTTCACTGAGAGGGTATTCTAAACTAGGAAATTATGCCAGTGGAATTATGAGTAAGAAATATGCTCATCAACCATCACCATTCTTCTTATGGGGCTTTTGGATCTTTTTTTTAAACTTGTTTTAACTGATGTAAGCCGCCCCGAGTAGACGTTGTCTAGAGGGGCGGGGTAAAAATCGAATAAATAAAAAATAAATAAATGATGAAAGATAGAAGAATAAGTACCAAAGCATTATTGTGCACCTACAATGGCCATGATTATTGCATACCCTATTCTGGACCAATAAGTTTTGAATTATTGTACTCCATTCATCTGCATATCTTTAAAATAAAAGGTCATTAATAATACATAATTGTTACCACTAGGTAAGGGTTGATCTTGCAGAAGTACATTTGTCCAGTTGACACATGTGGACAATCAAAAGGGACTGTTCAGTAATAAATATAAAAGGGGAGAACATGCCATAGAATCCATGAATATTACACATCTGTACTCTTGGAAAAGTAAATAAAACACAGAAACCAAATTTTACAGAGTTCTTGAACTCTAAGGTCTTCCTCCCCAAGTGTTCAGTGAGTTGAGTTGAGTAATTGACAGAAATGTATTCCCAATTCTTAGATAAACAATGTATGACTCAAAAGTTTTAGAAGGAACAATGGTTGATGTATCCCTTGATAAAAAGATAATTCCATAAATTTAGGCTTGAGATTTGACACATAAGCTACTTAAAATTGATTTCTGGACTTAAAATTGATTTCATTAGACAGCTAATTAAGTTAACTCAACAGCCCTTTTGACACAATAGTACAACTCTGTCTCCAGTTGATAAATCCCACCAAGGTATAAGATGAATGTTGTTTTTATTTTAAACAGTTCTGGGTTTTTTTTTAGAATTTGTTTGCTTTTTTATTTATTAAAAATAAATAACTTGGCTTTTAATTTGAATGCAAAAATGCAAAAACTTACCCTGTTTCCCTGAAAATAACGTGAAAATAAGCCCTAGTATGATTTTTCAGGATGCTTGTAATATAAGCCCTACTCCAAAAATAAGACGTAGTTAAGTGAAACCCAGCCCTCCACCATTGTGCAGGATTTTGCAGCAACCAGAAGATGACATGACCATAAAATAAAACATCCCTTGAAAATAAGTCCTAATGAGTTTTTTGGATCAAAAAAATTGATATAAGACCCTCTCTTATTTTCGGAGAAACACGGTAGGACACGCATAAATCATAAAAAGAGAGGTACAGAACACTTACTTTCCCAGTGGACTTTACACCTTTCCAAATGCAAAAGAAGCATATCACCCACATAAGGAGGAGACAAAGAGCTAGATCCCATTTGACAACACCAGGCTCATCAATTCCTGAAGACAAGCTCAATACATTGCGTCTTTAAAGAGATAAAAAGAAGCACAACAGACAAAAGATTTAGCAAAACTGTTTCATCCCTTTTCTTTTTAGAACCAGTCCTTGAAAACAGAATGATGGCATGTGTGTGATGTGCCAACAAATTTATACTTATGGTGACCCTAGACCAGTTTCTGAGGTATGTAAGGTATTTAAAAGGAGACTTTACTACTGCGACCCTACTGGTGAGTTTCCATGGCTGAGCACAGATTCTCTTTATGACTTTATCTGTGGGGATTAACTTGTTCAGTTTTTGCTGAAGTTTACATTTTCATATCCAACTCAGCAAACCAGATGTATGGCACTGACTTGATTTGTTCCATATTTTTTAATATTTATAAGCAGAAATCTCTACTTACATTTCTACTGTACTATATTTAAAATGCTTTAAAAGAAAGAAATATGGGAATAAACCATTTAATATTATGATCTTAGTGTTCCAAGAAGCTGAGAATGATTCTCAAGCTGCATCACACTCTTCTCTTCACTGCAGAATTGAACTCATTCAGTTGAAATAGTCTCAATTCTCTTTCCTTTTTCTCCTCCCCTCTTTCTTTGCATGTTGCCTAGGTCTAGTTCTTAGTGCAATTCAGCAATTTTTTTCTGATGCTATTGTTCCTACTAATGTAAAACAACCATAATGAGGCTGAAACCAGCACAGTGGCTGTTGTGAGTGCAACAACGATGGCATAATCATAATCATCATCATCATCATCATCACTAGCAGAAGCAGCAGCAAATCACTGCTGATTAAAGGCTTCCTTTGGTGACTTCAGGGTGCACACAACTTTGTCACACTGATTTGTATGAGTTGTGTACACCAGAAACTGCCTTTAATCAGCAGCGATTTGGTGATTAACAAAATCAAAATTTCAGCCACTGTAGTAAAATGACAAATCACATTAAATACTTTTGTTAACTTAATACAGGTCCCAAGTGACTTCATTGTAAACATACCAAAACTGGTGTGCAATGACCTTCTCTCTTATAACTGATGTCTGCCTATTTACTATAAATTAAAATATGGCACAGAGACCATATCAAAACTGTCTTAAAGAGGATATAAAATTTGCTTGCATTTTACAGCAAAATATATTACACACTATAACTGTGAGATATTTACGAGAGTCTCAGTAAAAGGAGAGTCTCACTAAATAGCCCCAAGACTATTTCAGAGTACGTGGCTGGATGCTGCAGTTAAAGTTTTATTATAATGCCCAAAATCCTACAGTCAATTTATTCTTGCAGAAGGATAATTATATACATTTTGGCAGCAAACTGCTGCTCAGTAAACCAAGTATTGGTTCATTTCTTGGTCACACACCTAATTTCATCATCAGTACACATCCAGAAATATAACCAGCACCTTGTTAATGAGTGGCAAGGGGCAACCAAGGGTTCTGCAGTTTCCCTCGTATGATGTGCCATCAAGTTGGAACCAACTCACTGTGATCCTAATAAGGCTTTCAAGATGAATGACATACTCATGGAATAGTTTTTATCAGTTCCACATGCACACCCCAATGGGTTTCCATGGTCAAGTGGGAATTTGAACTAGATCTTTGAGTTCTAATCTATCCCTCTGTCTACTGCATTTTACACCACACTGCAATTTCCCTTACACAGGCATAAATCACAACAGGATTCTGACCAGTTAATAAAAATAAATAAATCTGTTGGTATTTTACCATTAATTCTAAATTCATGTAAATCACCTGTGCTTCAGCAACATGACAGTGCAGTGTTTAGCTTTACTGAATAAGCAAAATGCAGATTGACAGGAGTCGTGCAATTTCTGAAGGAAGCCCACTTCAACTAAAAGGAGGGGCTGTTTGAACTAGCACGAATGATACCGGTTTTGTCTCAGGATCTCATTCAAGACAAAGGGAAAGAGTAAAGTCATCTTGCTAAATTTACAGCGGCCTTCAAGGGCACAGGAGTCTAAAGTGGATATTGTTTAGGGTTATTCATTTTTTCCTTAGATTTATATGTCTACATGTGACAAACTTCCCCTGGATTTTCCGTAAATCAGGTCTGCTGACTCCTAAGCACTTACAAGCTTTTGGTGGGTGGCAGAGAACAATCAAAGCTCTTGTTTACTAGTAATTGTCCTCTGCTTCTTAACCTTACTTCTCAGTATTATGACTACAGTCCTATACTGGGGAGAAGAGGGGACCTTCATGGCTAAGAAACAGAACCAAGCATGTGATGTAATCCCAAGAGCTAAGTCTCTGGAAATAAGGCAATATATTTTTATCCCTTGTGACTGCTATTCAAACAAGTATGAGATTTACACAGGCCATTAACTCAAATAAGCTATAATGACAGCCTCTGATGTATAATCAGTACCATTGCTAAGAAATAGGTTGTCACCACGTTTGAGTGTTTCAATAAAACCAGCCTTGCCTGAAATGCATATCCTTCAACAGGCACTACTGACAAGGCTGAATAGATATATCCCATGTAGATTTCAATACTCAAGACACAACAATGAAAATACTGTTTTGCTCATAAAATATTTGTTTTCCGAACACACAAAGTTGTGACATAACACATTACAAAGAGATTCACATATTTGCAATGCAACATGTGTCATTCCATACAAGCTGAATGAGTTACGTAATTTACCAGTGACTTACGAGAACAGTACAGTTTATCCTGATCTTTTAATAAATACAGCAGTTATAGAGTAAGTTTCCACTAATGTATGATGTAAAGTCCGTTGTGTGTGATTTTACCAAATCTCTTCCTTTTTTTTCTTTGCATCTGTATGTACTGGACATTCAAACTAAAATGTATTATCTTGTGCCGAAGTTTTATTTCATGAAAGCTCAGGAGCTAACTGCCACTAATGCCATATTTAACTGCCCTGTCGTACAGGCTTCACCATCTCATATATCATACCCATCAGTGGATTATGATATATGTATAATCCAAGGCACATCTTCTCTAATGCCCTATCTTTGCCTCTTGGGTTACAAGTTTTAGCTCTCATACGATTTATGATCTAAACAGAACACATGCCAAATATGTCCCGCACAGATGGCCTTCCTTGTGCAGTGATATATGTATAAAATGCACGGCAGGTGAAGGTCATTTGAAGAGCCAACATAACACTTAAGTGAATGAAACAAGCAAAGACAAACAGACCGAAAGGTTTCCATTTATAGAATACTGTGCATCCAAAATCTCCTTACCCATAAGCCTAGATCCAACGCAAACGTGGTGGTGTAAAAATCCCCACTTAGCATAGTTGCACTGGATTCTAAAGTTGTGCGAACAATTTTGCAAGCAGTTGCATAATGCTCTGTACAACAAAAAACTACACTGGTTCCATCCATTACACTAATTGTGGAAATATGCAACCATGAGTGCAATGCTTCTTGCACTAGTGAAATGACATCATTGCCGTTTCTTATGAAAATATGAACAGAAGCCAGCCTGTGTGGTGGGTGGGCAAGGCAGCTCTCATCCTGATTCAGTGTGTCAGCATTTCATCTGAACAGATCTAAAGTTCGATCATTTTTGCCTTGCTCATACTTTATTCCCACAAACAGAGTAAGCATGGTGAAAGGGGAAACAGAGGCACAAAATTCACCACACTTCCAAAGCCAGACTTAAGCCAATCTCAACTTTCAAGACAGGGCTAATCACCACATTTACTCAGTTCAGGCAAGTAATTTGTAAATAGGGTTAACGTGACACAGAAAGCTGAAAAATGCAAATAGTAAATTTAGGTAAAAGTTCCTCTTGACAATTTTTGTCCACTCATGTTCGACTCTAGGGGGCGGTGCTCATACCCGTTTCCAAGCCATAGAGCCAGCATTTGTCCGAAGACAATCTTCCGTGCTCACATGGCCAGTGCGACTTAGACACAGAACAGTGTTACCTTCCCACCGAGGTGGTCCCTATTTATCTACTCGCATCTGCATGCTTTCGAACCGCTAGGTTGGGGGGAAAATAGTAAATTTAGGCTTACTAAATATCATCTGTGTATACTGAGGATGGCGTGAAACATTTTTCTTGGAGATCATCTCAGAAGTCAAGAGAAAATGCTATTTTTCCCTATATGCCTACGTAATGTCTGGACCCCAAGTTTAAATCTATGACTATTCTAAACTGCAGCAAAGCAAAGCAAAAACCCAATAATTAAATTTGCTTACTCCCAGAACTCTATGACGGGCGATGTGAGGTTAGTGGTATTCATTGACAGCCACAATGTTTTGTTCTGCCTGAGAGTGTCTTCCACACAATTATCTGTGTTCCACTTTTGCTTGCAGTACGCCCAAGGCAGGACACTTGTAAAAGACTGGAACAAATAGTACAGTCCCCAAGCAAGGATGACGATGTAATACACATTCAAAAGCGACACAATCACTATGGATGCATAACCTATTCCTGTTTAAAAAGAGGGAGGCAGAAGAAAGGAACATATAAAATAGTGCACATAAATGTGGTTGCATATATATTATAGAGAAGCATGTAATCTTGCTAGTTTAGAAATCCATTTGTCTAGAGCAAGAGCACAGAATCTTTGGCTTTCCAGATATTGAAGGATAACAAAGGGAACTAGATCTAGCAGCACCTAGAAGGCTGGATGTTCCCCACTGATGGGCTAGAACTACAGATGCTTCTGATGTGGCACTTCAGCTTCATAGCTCTGCTGAAGTACCTGGAGATACATAACAATCTCCAGATGCAGAGAAGGACAAGATTCCTCTCTCCTCATAAAACCTCTACCTGCTGAAATTCCCTCTTCTCCACAACTGTTAAAAATACAGAAGCCTTGCCCTGTTCTGTACCTGACCATCATAAGTCTCCTTCCTCAAAGAGCAGCCCTCTGTGCCACATGGCTAACTGCATTTGAGATTGAAACTGTCTAATAAAGTGACTATCTTAACTAATTCTGCATATGAACTGCTCTGAAACAGCTCCCATGGTCGAAACTGCTTCATGGACTGCAAACCTCTAGCTTAATTTAACATGGCAACTGGGAAAAAAAATCCACATAGTTCTTTGGAATGCCAGTTAAAAACAGACTGTTCTCTTGATGCCTCTGGTTGTAACGAGTAGCAATCCTAGTCATGTCTACTCCAAAGCACATTCACTCTCAAAAAGGGTAGGCAAGATGGAAGCCCCAGCAAATGCCTTTAAGTGTTTGTTGTTGCTATGTGCCATCAACCTCCTTCTGACTTAACAGGTTTTCAAGGTATGCGAGATTTTCCAGGAGAGATTACTTCCAGAGTACTTCCAGCACCTAAGAAGTGCTACACAGAACAGCCCCAGAATCCATCTCGAAAATCCTGAATGAATTTAGTTAGATCCATTCTGCAGAACTATGGACACAGGCTCCCTTCCTACCTTTGTTTCAAATAGAGCTAAGCATCTAGTTAAAGAAAAAAAAAACCTATCTTTACTCTAAGAGGCAGGACCTCCGTGCCATCTTAGAAACGTCTTATTCCTGTTGGTTCCCCTTGTATAAAACATTGTTTTGTTTGGAGGACTATTTTGTTAATTTAACCTCAGCCCCTCTAAGAAAAAAGTTCATAGCTCTGCACTTTCAGTGTATGCCAACAGCCATAATAATAGGAAGATATAAAAATGTCGCTTTTGATCAAAGGCTCTGTATATGTGGATCAGTAGAAGTTGAAGATTTTTCTCATTATTTGTTAAGATGTCCCTTATATGATCACCCCAGGAGCAAATTCCTTGCAGGCATACTTAGAATTTTGTGTGACACCCCTCCCTTGGATCAACTTTGTATGCTAATTGGGCAGGGATGTAATCACTACCCACCAAGTAGCAAAATTTGCCCTGGCAGCAAAGAAGATTCGTGCCAAGCTTCAAAAATCCTAAAGAAGAAGGAAAGTCATACTTTTTCTTTTTTTTAAAAAAAAAAAAAAGCGAAATTGTGATATGACAGTGTTACATATGTTTGATGCTGTCGTTGATACATTGCAATGACCTATGGTTTTAAGCAATCAACCAATAAAGTAAAGTACTTCCACAGTCTCCTGAGCCCTGGTCTGACATTTCACCTGTTATACCTTAGTGACTCTCACTACTCAGTATGTAGTTGTTGTTGTTTAGTCATTAAGTCATGTCCGACTCTTCGTGACCCCATGGACCAGAGCACGCCAGGCCCTCCTGTCTTCCACTGCCTCCTGGAGTTGGGTCAAATTCAGTATTTACTGGGATATAAACCCCACTGAATGCAAATGGAGCTTATTTTCAGACAGCTGGCATAACCCTTACAGTGCAATCCTGTATTGCTACTCATAAATAAGCATAATTAAATCTAATAGGATTTATTTCTGAGTAAGTACATATAGGATCACAGCCTCAATGTCACAAACAGTAGGGGATGCAGCAATAGTAAACTACAGCAGTCTTCTCATTGACAAGCGTACGTGTTGGGTACGACAAAAAGGTCAAAAGTTTGCTGGAAAAAGTCAATGAAGTAAAAGCTATAATTTATGCACACATCTCTTGCCCTTGTTGTCTTACTTGCTTTTTGAAAGGTCTCATGCCCTGCTATCTCTAAAACAACAATCAATGTTTAACTCTGATATCAGTGCTTGACCATTAAAAAAAAATAATGCCTTGTTTGCAGACACAGGGTCACTGGCACGTAAGGTCATGTTCTCCATAGCTCAAAATGGCCTGCAAGGTACTAATCAAGTGCATATTGGTATAACACTTTAGCTATCATCCCAATCCTAACTTCATTTATTTGGGATGAAGTCCTACTGATTTTAATCATGCTTTATTTTCAACTATTTTGAGAGACCAAAAAAAACAAAAACCCTGAAACTAAAAAACAAAAAGCCAACAACAAAAGGTCTAATCTGGCAAATCTTTTATGAAACCATACGTTGTCCTGGAACAACTTAATGACCTGTGAATATACCAGTTCCTTTATAAGCACTGAGCTATTCTTAGATCACGGCTGTCATTCTGCATTTTCCTGGTATAAACACACAGCCAAGACATTTGAGAAGCTACTTCACATTCATCAATGGTTAACAAATTTGGGAAAAAAGCAATATTGACAGTTCTTCCCATTCTAAACATAAGTGTTTATAAGAACAGTAAAACACTTTTCACAAAAGCTACTGAGAACTGTGTCTGCTCCATCTGCACAACTGCACACTCACTTTCTCTGCTTAAGCCCAAATCACAGCAGAGTACTTTCAGAAACTTAAGAATAAAGTATAGAGAGAGTAGCAAGTAAACAACTAACCAGTGAAAATAGGGCAAATCCTTTCCCAGCATGTAATTCCTCCTTCGGAGGTATACTGTCCTAGTGCCACCTCCAGAAAAAACACAGGAAGACCACCCCCGAACAGAAAAATGAAATAAGGTATGAGAAATGCACCTGCAGGAATGAAAAACACATATTAGAAATATTTTATAACTCACAGATTTTTTTAAAAATACAGCAGCTGATGTTCTAGAGATATTATTACAGAATCTTTCCCACACCCTTCTGTCAGCATGTTATGAAACTGTTTCACGACAACAAGCATTAATAATCCGATTTTAAAGATGTTACAAAAATCCCTATTTTGAGATTTAAAAATGGGTTTACAACAGAACAGACCTCCTTTTATGGAGCAGGAAGATTAGATTATTTTATTATCAGTAGCTAGAAATGTTTTCCCATTTAACATATCTGTTTTATACAACTTAGTGACTATTTTATGATACAACATTTGATAAAGGAAGTATAAACAACTGTTGCATTGCACAGAATCGCAGAAGCGGTAGATCATCATCATCATCAACATCATTATAATGGAAGCATCCAAGGTGAACTTTTGACTGAATAAATTTCTAGACTAGACCTATGTTCTCATGCACTCTCCAAAATTCCCCATAACTGCCCCACTCCAAAATTATGAACACAATACTCACCTCCGCCATTTTTATAGCAGAGATACGGAAACCGCCAGACGTTGCCTAATCCAATAAATCCTCCAGCCACAGACAAGAGAAAGTCGATCTTGCTGGCCCACTTTTCACGTTGTGGTGGCTTCCCCTCGGCCTCATCCTCAGGACGTGTCCCAGGGCTTTTGCCGGGGGATGGTTTGAGAATGTCCTTATGGAAATCTTTCAAGCACTGCAGTTTTTCCTTTGTCGCCATATTTTTGTTTTCTATAAAGAAAGGAGTTCAATATTCAGTTTTATTAACAGGGTTACTTGATCGGTCCTGCTCAGTGGGTACCACTTATGAGAACGCATTATGCAGAGCTGAGAACAAAACAGTATTTTCCTTGAAGCCATCCACTTTTTGAAGTCAGTACAGAAATACACATGCGCAGGAAAGATGCAGCTAACAAGGTTAGTTATGCCTGATTCACAATTTGATCATAAATATTCCCATGCCCTTTTTCTTTAACATGTCTGAGGGATCTTTTGACCAGTGTGAATTTAGCATTTCAGGCTCCTATGTACTGTGGATAGGCAGTTGCTATATTCTAATAAATAAAGCCTAATTCATTGCACTAATGGCAAATTCACTAAGGTATTTTCCCATGTTAAAGCTGCAGCACCTCTGTGGCTTGGGCAGAGTTAAGGGGCACTTCTAAAAAAGAGCAGTGAAATTTGACAATATGGTACGCTGTGACAGTGGCCAACATTCTGTTCCTTATGCCTACCAATGTAACACCATTAGCATACTTTTTATGACAAATTGTCACAAGGTGAGATGTCAGAACTGGCAATAGAAATGCCAGTGCCAATGCTTAACCTGCAAAAATTCAAGGCTAAAAGTCACACTGATACCACTACGCTGGCAGGTGTAACAAATAGGATCAGGACCAATTTCTTTTCAGCACAGCAGGAACAGAAACTGGAGGGAGACTTCATGACTCCCCTTTCCATGACTGAAACAACATGAAAATTGTGCCTAGTCTAGCTTTTGAATGCTTAGTAGTTGATGTACTGCAAATACTGTGCTTGAGTCACTGCTCCTCCTCTCTCAGAGCTACCTTTTATCTGAAGAAGGGGGGGGGGAGGATCAAGACACTGTGTTTCTCCAATAAACTTTCCCCTAAGTCTTCTTGGTAAAGAATTTGAGTCTGGAAGATCACAGTGCAAAATATGTAAGTAGTAGATGAGCAGGGTGGCTGGAGAGGCCAAGGAGGTGTGTTCTCAGAGTGAGCGTAGGGGAAGCAGTGAAAGTGCTTAAAGGAGCAAGGAAGAAGTCGTATGCATGGGAGAAGGGGAGGAGGTTGCAAAGGAGATGGGAAATGTCTAGGACAAACCTAGGGACTGAGTGTAGCTTTGAGGTCCTTCCCATTATCAGTGTAATCCCAGATTTCCAAGAGCTCTGCACCACAGCTATGACCAGGAAATCAGCTGGGATCAAATCCTGTTTAGGTACGTAGCAGGTACCTCCCTATCACTGTGGTCAGAGTTTTATACCAGTTTAGCTCATCTTGTAAATGATAGTTGCCTACTGCTGAAAATCTGACACTGTTACTTCATCATTATTTATTTATTTTAACATGAAATTTATTTTAACCCATGCTTTGTCTAAATTAACCTTTCTATTAGCAGAGTTTGGGCATTTTCCCTTGCTGCCACTTTAGCATCAAATTAGGATTTCAAAATGAATAGGTGTTGAGTCACTGTTGTGTGCAACAGAACTGCACCCTTTGCCACAGCAATGGCTTGTTAATTAACAAAACAGACGCTGATCCAATTTGCTTTGCATAAATCTCTAAGCAAAGTAAAGCCTCAAAGGACACTCTGCCTTATTAACACCACTCTTCATTTAAGATGCCACATGAAAAAATTAACAAAATATGAACCAATTTAATATACACTAAACACTATTGAGTATTTATCAGAATTGATGAATTTTTTAAAAAAAGGAAAGATAAGATTTCATCCAAAGAAAAAGGTTAATCATTTCATCCAGAGAAGCTTTCCTAGGTTAATGAGCCATGGACAATCGGAAGATCTATACAGAGTAGTTGTGGGAGGTGGTACACCATTTGCACTGGAATATGGAAGTAAATGTCCCTATGTTGTGGAAGGAGACATACATGGCTCGCCAGGGTTATGCTAATTTCTGCATGCTCCTTCTTTTACAGATTTGAAGACAGATGAGTTACAGTGGGGTCTTGACTTGAGAACTTAATCCGTATTGGAAGGCGGTTCTCAAGTCAAAAAGTCTGTAAGTCAAGTCTCCATTGACCTATAGTGCATTGAAAGCTGATTAATCCCGTAACAGGCCGTTTTTGTTCCATTTTGGTTTTTTTCTGGTCTGTAAGTCAAATCTCAGTCTGCAAGTCAAACCTAAATTTTGCGGCCAGAGAAGTCTGTAACTCAAAAAGTCTGTAAGTCAAGCCGTCTGTAAGTCAAGGGTCCACTGTAATCTATTCTCCTTGTTTTGTGTTGAACCTTCCAATTTTCTCTAAGCACAGCGAGCTCGCACTCAATTGTGTGTATGAAAGGTTCCACTATTAATGTGGCCCATTACTTTTTCTATCTTGCACGATACAGTGGTACCTAGACTTGAGAACGTCCCTACATGAGAACGATTCGAGTTAAGAATGGCTCTGTTTGCAAAAAGTTGCTTCAACTTGAGAACGGAGCCTAGACTTAAGAACCAAAAAAAAAAACAACCCACACACAAAAAACACCCCACAAAAACATTTCCTGCCCTTTTTTTGGCCTTAGGTCAAAAGAAGAAAAAAAATAATTTAAAAATCGCCCCCTAGTGGTAGATACAGATTAACCAGCTTTGCATTAGTTCCTATGGGAACTAATGCCTCGACTTAAGAACGAAAAACAGCAGATAAGGATTAAATAGTTTTCAACGCATTCCTATGAGAAATGGTGCTTCGACTTAAGAACGTTTCAACTTAAGAACGCAGTCCAAATACGGATTAAGTTCTTAAATCGAGGTACCACTGTAATTCTGAGCAGGGCATTTACACATGAACAACCTCCCACTACTTTTGGTACAGAGCTAGATGAGAGAATAAAATAAAATTCAAAATAGAACATTGATAGAAACATGATTTAGGGGCTAAACACTTAATGATTTAAAAAAAGTATTGCTTACAACTAAGAATATATTAGACTGTCTTATCTTTATACTGTGATTTATCAGTAAAAGCGTCTTAAGATATTCCTTGGCTTTACCCAAACCAGAACATGTATTAAAGACTGCAACATCTTCTATTTGGTTTATTTATGTATTGCTGCAAAAACATAACTTGTACTGTTGCACTGGAAGCCTGGAACTAATTTGCTGCTTTCTGATCTGTAAACAGATTTTACTTGTATGGCAATGACCTGCAACTAGAGCTGACGTTAGCGGACCAGGAAATCTGCAAATGGAACATGATTCTGAAAGAGATATGCATCAGTGTACCCATGCAGATGAAAACCTTTCCAAGCCAAATTTGGGGCAAGGCAATTGTGAACTCGCCTTAAGTATCTCAGCATCTTAGATAAACATTTGAAACACTGTGCTGAGCCCTCATAAAAAATGTTTTAGAGCTCTTTCTTGGTTATGTTATCTGGAGAAAGGAGTGCATGTTAAATTAATCTTTCTGAATGTACTTGAAATAACATATGAAATAAGCAACAGAGAATGCCAGGTAATAGAAACAAATCCAACAATTTGTTCCGAAGATGCAGTTTAATATGGCAACTGCAGTGTTATAAATAGAGCTGGTAGGCTGATACAATAGAGAACAAACATCCAATACATAACGCGTAATGCCAATTATAGCTTCAGCAAGGGAAGTAAGAATAGCAAACTTATACCTCTTCCTCTAAGCATGATTTCAAATCTATCAATAGGACTGAATTCTCATACCCATTTTAAACAAAAGCAAGTTAAAATACAGAACACAATAGATCGTCAATTTGAATAGTCAGTAGAAATGTTTATCAAACAGAAGATAACTGAAAAAAGCAGAGTGGAGATACAGGTGTTTTTTTTTTTGGCATCTAGCATGAAACATATCCAAAATGCAAGTACCTCAGTGGCACATAATTCCCATTTGTGAGTCATATTAAGGAATTTGGAAGAGAACCTGCATAACTCAGTGGAAAAATATACGTTCCCCATCTTTTTCCCATTCAAAGGAAGTGAAGAGGGGAAAGGGCCTTGTTACGCTGTTTCAGGCAGGTGAGAAGCTAAGTAGTTGCCTGTTGAGGATCATATTTAAGTCAAGGCCTCTTGTACAAAAACCCAGTTTTCTGGGAAATATCAAGTGCTTAGGCGAGAGGAAAGACTCTTAATAGCAAGCATGGGTAAAAGGTTACCTGGGTAGTGGCTCGGTATTGAGCCAACCCTGGATAAAATAATAGACACCTCACAAGGACTGTTATTAAAAATTAATTTAAAAGGCATGCCAGAATCTGGGTTAAGTTAACAAGGTTAGCATGGTTTTGATCAAAAGAACTATTGCCTACTCTTTGTTCCCTGAATAACAGGAAACAGGTATTAGTTCGGCCTGAGGCAGACGCTATGAGCTCCTTTTAATTAAGAAGCAACTTTTTTTACACATCACAACACTAAGACTCAGTAGGGGTTATCTTAGGGTAATCTGAACTGGCTCTGTGATTTCTGGACACAACTAAAGTAGCTCTGAAGTCTTAAAAGTTATTCTTACTTTCCTGTGCCAAGCTCTGTTTTTATAGCTCACAATGCACATCACCTCATAAAATTCACACTGAATATTATCATAATTCTAATTTATGACAGAAACATGACTCATGAAATACTGCCTTTTCGTGCTCTCAGACCTCCAGCTTCATTCTATGACCCACGTACAGTTGTTGCACATTACAGGAAATGCCAAAGGAAAGTAAAAGTTGGTGGTGTAAGGTAGTGCAGTATTGAGGGAAATTAAAAACAAAACAAAACAGTGCTTTGTTAGGTGAAAGACATTGTCCTTACCATTAATAGGATTTGTTTAATTTCCTGTGCTCATTCCACTGACTGAATGCACAATGTCTCTAAAGAGATAACATTCAGTAGTCTAATATATATACTTGGAAGCATTTTGCATGTTAAAAATAGAGCTTTTTCCCCTTCTACCTCTTAATAAAGAGCAAAGTATCACAAATACAGAATTTCTGTTTTTAAAATTTAACTTGGATTCGTGGAGAATAAAATAACAGAGCAATTCTATTTCTGAAGAACATACCAACTTCTTGGAGACAGATTTCTGCCTTCCTTTCAGAGAAAAAGGGCTTGGCCTATAATATTTATAACTGCCTTTAATAATAAGTTATAAGTTTCATTTATAACAAGAAGTGTATGTGAATGCAGCCAAAAGCATGCTTCTTCCACAACCAGAAATGGAAAAAAAATCCAGGCCAAATTCTGTTGTTGCTTTACTGATGGGGAGTCAAACCAATTCCACCTATTTTGAATTGAGCACTTGATCAGGATTTGTCATGTCTATACATAAAGAAATTATTAGTATGATATGTTTCTTGTTTCTCTTTGGCTCTTTAAACATACATTCTTAATGATAATGCACTGCCACTATCTTCAGGCTCTTAAGCAAACCATTCACTAACAATGCCTCACTAAACTGTCAGTCATGTGCTTAAAGTGCTCTGTTGAATGGGGAATCTTGCTGAAATTACCTAAAAGTCAACTCTGGTTTGCTGTTTAGCTAATTCACACTAATCTGTAACAAACCAAGTGGAAAAGCCATGTCTACTGCCATGCAAAATGTAACAGATTCTCTTTATAATTCACCACATCACTCAATGAATTGCCTTCCACTCTATAAAGAATTTTAGTGTGCAACTGGTTTGCGATGTTCTACATCTTGAAAACGATTTCAGACACAATTTGATACGTGTACTGGCTTGTCATGAATGTTGAAAATCCTGCAGACATTTGAAATGGCAATGAACTGAGAATGGAAGTAAATTGAGAACAGTTAGAATCACAAAGGAAACCTGGTATGACCCAGAGGCTGGGATGCTGGGGCTTGAATCTAGATGACTGTAGTTCACACTCTTGTCATGGAGGAGGGATACACAGGAACCATACTGGCCTCATTTGCATTGTAACTTTGGACAAAAGTCTGGGAAAGTCCTTTCAACCTGAAAGCTAAGTTCAGTGTCAGCAGGTGGGGGGAGGGAGAGGATTCACTTTGGTGGTGGGCCAGAGCAAAATTCAAGATGGAAGTAGGGGGGAATGCCAATATTTTTCAGCTTAAACTGCTTACTGAGAGTCACTAAGCCTTAGGGAGGCATTTCAGCCTTTCCGAATGGGAAGAGGAAATCTCTGTACAGCAGCTTACAAAATGATCAAATGACAGCCTCTCAAAGAACCCAAGAGATCCCAGTCAGGACTCCTGGAAAGCTTCACTTGCTTCCAAGGCTTGAGGTTTCGATTGTGCCTACAAGGCTTGTATTTGTACTTTGTATATGTGCAGGCTCTGCACCACAGCTGACAAAAAAACTGTCTGGATGACTGCTGGGTATGGTTGCAGGGCAATTCCCATATACAGTACAGTACATAGGTGTTGTATGCTCCATAAGCTCCTCCATTTTACTATCAAACAGACCACCCCTGTCAAATGGAAGGTCTTCTGTCTGAGTGTTAGCGTCATCAAAGATGTGACTAGATCAGAGCCAAGCATGTCTTCTCACACTAATTCCCGCAGCCATGACTTTAGCAGAGCACTCAGCAATATGACATGACGAGTCCATTTGAATGGTCACTAGAAAATAGACTTCTTGTTGTAAGGTGGTAGCCAAGATTGTCTTCTCCTCTGGAATAGGATAGGCACTGATGGTAGGTTCACATGCCTGCCTGGTACAGTAATTGGCAATCCTCATACTGAGGGATGTGACAGAATAGATTTTACACCCCAAGAGGCCTCACTTAGAGCCTTCCTTGTTGAGGGAGCTGGAAGCAGAGCAAGATCTAGACCTTGACTGAGTACAGTGGGGTCTCTACTTAAGAACGTCCCTACTTAAGAACAATCCAACTTGAGAACAGCTCCATTTGCTAAATTTTGCTTCTACTTGAGAACAGAAATCCAAGATAAGAACAGGAAAAAAAAACTTTCCTACTCTTTTTTTAACCTTAGGTCATCTTAGGTTAAAAAAATTCTCCCCCTAGTGGTAGAGTACGTATTAACCAGCTTTGTATTAGTTCCTATGGGAACTAATTCTTCAATGTACGAACGCACCTCTACATAACAAAAAAACAGCCAGAACGGATTAATTGGTTTTCAGTCCATTCCTATGGGAAATTTTGCTTCAACTTACGAACGTTTCAACTTAAGAACACCATTCCAAAACGGATTAAGTTCTTAAGTAGAGGTTCCACTGTAGTTTCTATTGACGGAAAAGAGCAGATACGGATTAAATGGTTTTCAATGCATTCCTATGGGAAATGCAGATTCAACATAAGAACTTTTCAACTTGAGAACCACCTTCCAATACGGATTAAGTTCTTAAGTAGAGACCCCACTGTAGTCTCCACAACTGCAGTGTTTGGCTGAGGGTCCTTAAAAAGGAAATTCACACTTTCCTCTTGCATTTTATATTAATTCTCAATATGCCTGGATGGAATGGAGGATTTTTCTCCCACGATTGCTTTATGAGTTCTGTAAATGTAGGCAGGATGGAAAGATGTAATGGAATCACTGTATTTTTATTAACTCTGTCAAAGACCAGGTCTGACAATGGCTGTGGAGGCTCTTTTTAACCTTGGTGTATAGATGCTGAGCCATGCGTAGATGGGGATAAGCCCTGAGATCTTCTGAGGGAGAAAAGGGAGAGGAATCTCCCACCACTGAATCAGGAGTGGACAAAAATTGGGAAGGAGACTGTATTGTGTCACCTGAATCCAAATCAGAGTTGTGGGAAGTGCAACGCTTTGGAAGCCGGCTCCAGGAGAAGTATTGGTTTGGAGGTGCAGGATGGCTGCTATGCATCAGGAGGCTTCAATACCGAGGTTGACTCATTAGGAATCTTTGAAACCAATGCCATCAGTTTCCTCTTGAGGCGATACTGAATGTGACAAAGTTCACCCTCAATGTAAAGGCAAAGTTTGAAAAAGAGAATTCCAAGGTAAGGATAGCCTTGGTGTTGTCTCATGATGCTGCTTGACAGCAGATGAAAAAGAACTGAGGGAAAACCATTAACATATGTCTGGTCAGGTGCAGAAGGTGCTGGGGGAGTGGAATGTTTCTCCTGAAGCTTTACAGGATGGCTTCTGCACAGGCACAAAACCCACATATGTGAATTCACATATGATCATAACAAAGAATTTAGGAACCAAAACTGACATCCAATCTGGTTTACTCCAGGACTAACAGCTTGTTTCCCATTTTGGATACAAAAAAATAAATTAGCAGTTCATTAAAGACTGCTTGGTTTAATAACAGCTTGTGCAAAGGCAGGAGAAAAGGAACTGTGTGTCCAGGTAAAAGGCTTGTGAATATCTCACTTTATAAGCTTAGATATGATCATCCAAACACTGAAAATGTAGCATATGAAAATGGACTTCCCACACGTGCAACCGCACATTGTTCAGCCACAGTGAAATCCACAGAGAAATGGGTAAAGCATTAAAAGAAGACTAAAATTTACTATGTGAATAGCTTCTCTGTTATACAACATTCCAAATGACATGTTTTCAGTCATGAGTGGCAGAAGGAAACATGAGGGCTTGAAACACACTTGCTGTCAAACTCAGTAAAGGCATTTCTTTGTCTTGGTTCTCCTATGGAGTCAACAGACTTTTGAAAGCTCATTAATTCATAGGGTCATCATAACAGGGCTGAACCAAGACTATTCAGGCAGCAGGACTTCCCTTATTTTCATAATCTAACAGGCCAGGAAAGCAACATAGAATTGAGAAGCAGTTGAAGGGAAAGGATCTGTTACATACTGTCATATGTACATAATTGAGAAATGGCCTCGTTAAAGGTTGTTTTTGTTCCCAACAATGTGACTTTTGCTCTCAATTAACACCCCTGGGGTTGAGCTAGCTGAAAGACTAATGACCGATAATAATCCAGAGAGGATCACCTGCTTCCTGTGGCTTTGATAACATTATCACTCCAGATGTACAAGTGTGAAGTATTACTCCGCTGGGCAGGGCTCTTTCTTAAACACACTCCCAATACTGTAGTATAATTCATGCAACAAAAGGGAACAGTCATGTGAACAATTCTGCACAAAATGGCCGGAGACAGTACGCAATGTGTGCTATGCAATAGGTAGATGCTGAAAAACAATTTAGCCATTTCTAATTGTTATTCTTTGGGCCATACCAACAGCACCAGTTCTTGGGAACTGTATCTTATAGAAGGTATTTTACTACACGACTGACACAGTCAGCCCTAAAATGAGATAGAGCTAATGTACTCACATACCAACAAAATACAGGAAATGCATAATCAAAAAGGAAATCCAAAGAAGGCACAGATTTTGCATAAAATGTGCACAAAAGTGCTATCTTCTGTATTTAAGTGCACACTAGAGTAAATAGTGATCATAATGTCTACAGAAATACAACAAAGCTCACTCTAGTGAGGAAGACTGGCTGTTGGCTGCTCAGTCTATTGTCCAGCCAGATATTGATGGTGATGGTCAACTTACATGCCCTTGATCCTCATCTTATGTTTTGCTATGTTTAAACTAGACTTGGGTTGGACAGCTCTTGATTACAGGACGCAAGCAGAGATCTGTCTTCCGTAAATAGAACATGTGGATGCTCTAGATCAGTCATTCCCAACCATGGGTCCTCATATGTTCCTGGACTAAAACTCCCAGAAGTCTTCATCATCAGCTGTGCTGGCCAGGATTTCTGGGAGTTGTAGTCTAAGAACATCTGAGGATCCAAGGATGAGAACCAGTGCCCTAGATACAGCTGTAGCTTAGTGGTAGACATGCAGAAGACCCTAGCCTCTGTCTCTGGTATTGTAGTGGGTCACCCGCTCCCCCCAGTATCTCATCTAGAAACACTAAGGGCAAAAACATATCTGAGAGTTTGGAGAGGTGTTGCTTGTCAAAGGACAGAAACCTAGGTTTAGATGAACCAGTGATTTCACTCAGGAATAGTATCGTATTTTCATGACAACAAAGACCTTTTGTCATTAAAAAAAAAAAGATGTAGACCAAGCTCCTGAGATAATAAAACAACTACTAAGAGCTCACAATCTTATTGTTTAATAAACATCTTCTTTTATGATCTTTATTACAGTCTACTTCTTGATATTTGAGCTTCTCTTTTTTAAAAACAACAGCAACAACCCACATTTGGAACTGGAAATGAAGTAATTTTACAGTGGTCACCAGAATGATGCGAACGCAGGAGAAGGGACCAAGAGGATTGTTTATGCTTGTTAACAGACTGGATCAGCTATGGCAGTCTTCTTCATCACTCACTCACTGACAAACTGCTGCCATAAGCAAAAGAACCAAAAGTAGCAACGTCCAAAGTGAAAGATAACTTCTCACCCTTCATAGCCCATCGATAGCCTGGATTCTCTTCTGCAGCTTTAGTTAAGATAATATATTACCACTGCTATTATTATGCATGGCTATGGATAGTTTGATGTCGGGAAAGTGCAAAGGCAAGAGGAGAAGGGAATGACAGATGATGAGATGGTTGGACAGTGTCATCAAAGCGACCAACATGAATTTGACCAAACTCCAGGAGGCAGTGGAAGACAGGAGGGCCTGGCATGCTCTGGCCCATGCGGCCACGAAGAGTCAGACACAACTAAACAACAACAAATAAATAGTTTGAGATCAGCGGTACCCATTAGATGACCTCTGGGATGGCATGTGACCTGCAGTGATTTTGCTTGAAACTCTTTTCCCTCATCAACCACCTCCCCAGCAGCATCATGACTACCTTAAATTGGCCAAGAGAGTTCTACAACTGCCAGCTAATGAACTGGTGGGTGAGAATATATTGCTGAGCCAGAGAGAGAGAGAGAGAGAGAGAGAGAGAGAGAGAGAGAGAGAGATTGAGCATGCCCATTTAGATGGTTTGGCCATGACCTTAAAATTAAAACTTATCCCAAGCCTTACAAACTCTGCTGCTCTGAATGGGTTGGAAACAGTCAGTCTGCATGAAACTACACTAGAGAGAAGCCATGATGTGTAACAAATGAGCTATGCTTTTGGAACAGGTGCACTCAAAACATGAGGGGGCAGTATAGTTAGGTGATATATAACCAGCTGTTCACCCAATAAATTTAACAAGTGTTTCTGGTAAGCAGAAGAATAAAAGCAGCAGTCCTTCCTTTTCTTCCAACTACATGCCACTGCAGCGACCTCTCCCCATTCAAAGACCTGGCTCTTCATTTAAAGACCTGGCTCTTCAGGCAGGCCTTCCGTCCAGTCAACACCTGATTTTCTTTTTTCTTTAGCTTTTTTTTATCTTGATCTTCTAATTTGCTGATATAATTATGTGATTGATTTACATATACTTTGATGATTTTATTTTGATTGTATTTTATAATGTTTTATTCTTCTTTGTAAGCCGCCCCGAGTAGACTCTGTTTAGAGTGGCAGGGTATAAATCGAATAATAAATAAATAAATAAAGTTAAAATGGAGTACCTGATGGTCTCTCCAGAGATAGGGAAAGTTACTTTTTGAATCATAACCTCTGGAATATCTCTGTGAAATACTAGGTTTAAAATATAACTCATCCACCTGTCTCTGGATATACACCTTAATCCTTCTAATACGGGGAAGGAGGAGGCCAGACTCAAGAGGGGGAAGTTCTATTATTTAAGGCCAAAGAAGATGAAAGATGTAGGAGAGCTATAGGCAAGACTGCTATAAAAAGGCAGCAGGTGTTTTTGGTGCACTGAAAAGAAAAGCTGTAGCACAGAATGCAAAGCTGCATCACCAATAGCAAGGAAATGAATGCACAAAAGCCTGTGCCCTCCCTGTGTATCCATGTTATATATAAGCATGTGTCTTTCTGTATGTACAAAATCGGAGCACCTTTCTACTCTTTCCAACTGTGTTGTAAGGATACACTGATAATTACAGCACAATGTGATAAGGTTTAGTGAATATTACCTGTTTGGAAATTTTGTGCCTATATTTTGTATACGAGTACTCGTAGTACTCATTCAGCTGCAGTGACTTTGGATCACATTGAATCCATCTACTTTTAATGCCATGAAAACAAAAGTCAAACTATAAAATTCCTAATGCTTTTCGTGAAGACTATGTGATTGTAAATAGGTTTTTAAACCACAAAATTATCTTTAACACAGCACTTCCAACAAACCTTTGAAATTTAGAGAGAAGAAAGGGCAGGTTGGATTTTGTTTTGCTTTAATCCTTCAGTGGACTAACAGAGGAAGCATTTCACTTCTCTATGGAAACCAAACATGCAGCTGTGTATCATGCTTTGCAAATCAAAATACTCAAAGAAAGGACTTCTACACTTTAAACTTTAGTCAAGTATGATATTACTGCTTGGAAGGGAGGGAGGGAACTTCAGTTTTTAGAATATTTGCAATTAATGCTAGAAAATTTGAAACAATTATCTTGATACCATTACTTATCTTTAGTTTCTGTTAATAGCACAAAGGGCATTTTGCACTTCAGAAGCATGCAGAACTATATAGCTTCAAATCAACCATTCAAAAAAAAAAATCAATAAATACCACTTATTCTGGTCACTCAGCATTTAGTACACACAATTGGTGTTTTTGATTCCTATTCTTTTACTGTAGCTTAAAAAACGGAATTATAACCAGGTGGAAACTACAGTATTTCATAATTTTAAAAGGGCAGGGGAGCTATGGGGATAAGTGATATGTTTGCTATTGCAGCAACATTTATACAAACACAACAACAGAATGAAGAGACTTCAAAAGGCTAAAACTAACATTAAATGTATCCCCCTCCCCCATTTACATGCAGTACAGAGAAAGAAGGCAAAACAAGGGAGACTCAGATGGCAATGGGAGCATGGACAAATAACAGCTTAAAATAAACACAAATTTTTGCAAATTATGTCACTACATTAACGGAAGTCAAGAAGTATCTGAAATAAAAAATTATAACTCCCCCCCCCTCTACTTTGATGCTATCTTTTATATCTGTGACTCAGTGGTGTCAACCAGATTTGAAACAGTACAATATGATGCAGAACAAAGTAACTATGAAATGTGCTATAGTGTTAAAACCAAACCAGATTGTACAATATCAGGTGAAGAAAGATAAAACAAGTTAGTGAAAGGAAAAATAAAATTTTAAGAAATAAAGGGAAACAGAGGGGCACATTCTTTATCATGCATTAAAACACACCACAGATTTCTGAAATTTCACACACTATATCAACTGAAAAATATTTATAAAATTGTTTATAGAGTGTGCTCTGTAATTATTATGGAAAATAAAGAGAGAAATCACTACAGTAGTTCCTTTATCTAAAGCCAATCAAGGGCCATATGACACCCCTAAAAGCATAAAGTTATGTTTTGAAGTGTTTTTCATTCAATGAATTAGCATACAGTATATGTATACATTTTGCTAGCTCTCATTTTTATCACGTCTAATGATATCTAATGTTTGCCCTGTATCTGCAAATTCTCTAACCATTTTAACAACGTGAAAACCTAAGCTTTCTGCTTTGAAAGTTTGCAAGTTCAAAACTTAAGTAGTTTGGGGAAATAATCAAAAAGGAATTTAAAGGCAGAAAGAAAATTATGTAAATTTCAAGAAGGGTTGTTGGTTTTGCCATATTCTGGGAAATTTAAAGAAAATTTTGAACAGTGGTTTTGGATTGAATTACAAAATACAGAATTAATGTGATTGGTTTTTAAAATGTAAAATACTGCATATCAGCGTGCATAAAAACCGAATGGAACAGACTTCCCTTGTAAAATTTAGAAGAACAGAGCTATCCAAATCCAGAGACCAAAATTATTTCCCCTGTTTTTTTTCTGCACTTTCAGATGGATTTAGGGTAAAGAGCAAGTGAAAGCTTATCTCATTTAGGAAAGTGAGGGTGAATTCTTTCAGTGAGGTGGTCGTTTATCACTAGGACAAAACAAGAAAGGAGGGTTTTTTGTTTTGTTTTTTGTTTTGTTTTCTCCCTTTCTGTCTTTCAACAAGCGTTTGTTGCCCCAGCACAGCAGGAGCGGTATTTTCTTCATCCTATAGAATTCCCCCAAAAGGAATGGTGGTGTGGAGCAGAACCTGTCAACCTCTTGCTCTGAGCAGAGAATCTGTTGAAGGCAAAATGTAACATAAAAATCCAAACTAAAAGAGGTATCAGCTGTAAGGGTCAACATTAGACACCAGCATTTGTTGACTGCAGCTGAAATGCCCTTCTGATGTCAGATCCCTCTTCTTCTGGCACAGGCTTCCTCTGCTCACTGATGACAGACACATGCTCATTCCATTGGCAGAACTCTGAGCACAGGGCAGGTAATTAGACCATGGCAAGGGTAATCTTAAGTAATATCCAACATCTCCAGGTTGGGAGAAATTTGGAGCTAGTCCAGCTATGGACATCTTAGCTGCACACTAATGGGACCACATTCTGTATAGGATTTGCTGCTGTGTACTGCCCAAGCTGTCACCAACTTATGATGATCCCATAAATGGCCATCCTGTAATTAACAGCTCTGCTCAGGTCTTCCAAACTCACAGCTATGGCTTTCTTTACAGAATTACTCCATCTCATACTTGGTCCTCGTTTTTCTTCTATTTCATGTACAAATGCACTATAGACCAATCCTAACCCTGACAGCTGCCCAAGAGACATCAGGGGTGGTGGGAATTTATCCCTTCACTGACAAAGAACATTTCCAACTGCAGAGACAGTGTCTGCAGCATAGCCCCCAGTCCCACACTAATACACGTGCTAAATCCTCTGAAGGTATAAAGCTACGAAAGGGGCTGCTTGGGAGTGGGATACAGGTAGGCTGGAGGTAGCCTTGAATCTACTACAATCCTTTTGCTCCATGGGGAAGCCCCAAAGTATCTAATTCCATACAGACTGGAACTAACTGTAGGGGTGGGAGAGATCTTAATCTGTGCAGGGAAAGTAGGGGGAAATCACATTCACACACAAACACACACCCTCCTCAAATAGTCTCTCTTTCCATGCTGATAAACTCAAGCAAGCAAAGCTTTGAAGAGAGAGGAAGATCCACCCCATCACTCTCCCCTGCCCCCACGTTTCAGAAGCCTACTGCCATCATTCTGGCTTAAGGCCGTTTCCTGCTACCAAATTGAGTTGGTTGAAGGCAGGCAGATAGGCAGGCAGAAAGGAAGCAAGGAAGAAAGAAAGAAAGCTTTTCACCTCCTGAACTACTTATAGTAAAATCTTAAATTAGGTGTTTAAAATATCAGCCCTTATTGCCAAAGGATTATGTTCCACACCTGCGATACATTCAAGTGCATAATTTTGTTCTGTTTCACTCTAAAAATGAGCAGACATTCAGTCCTTTAATTCCAAATTACAAAAAGATAAGATAAGTAAGGAACAGTGTAGAGTATGGACCAAAAAAATAGAGAGAGATGTCTTGTGAGGTCAAGCAGCAGGTGCAATGCCCCATTCACAAGGTTCCAGTTTTCACACATACACACTTCAGAGACTCAAAAGACCTTTCCACTGGGAACTAGCAAACTATGTGGATATGAACAGGCTGCTACATACAAAGAGTGCTTCATAGGAAGTCATTCTGCCAGACCAAATAGCAGCAAATGTCACCTGTCAGCTATGTGTGCAAGGGGAAGGGATTTCTTTGTTTTAAGATGCCATGTTTTACAAGGTACAGTGGTGCCTCGCATTATGATGTTAATTCGTTCCAGCAAAATCGCTGTAGAACGAAAACATCGTAAAGCGATTTTAAAAAGCCCATAGAAACGCATTAAAACCCGATTAATGCATTCCTATGGGCTTGAAACTCACCGTCCAGCGAAGATCCTCCATAGGCCATTTTCGCTGCCCGTACAGTGAGGAATCCGTCCCAGAAAACAGTGGGCGGCCATTTTTTTACCCATTTTGAAACTGCCGATCAGGTGTGCGAAAATCATCGTTTTGCGATAATCGGTTAGCGAAGCAGGGAACCGATCATCGCAAAGCGAAAAAAAACCATAGGAAACATCGTCGTTATGCGATTTTGTCATAAAACGAAGCGCTCGTCTTGCGAGGCACCACTGTATACTATATTTATAGTTCTCTGCCCTCTATGTATTTGGTGTGCTCAAGAAGAGAACCTATATAAATATTGATGTCTGTGCAACATTATGAAGGGGGACAAAAAAGTCCTGGACAACTCAGGACTCACCTACAAGGAAGGCATTTATATGCATACATGGGGGGGGGGAGTCTCCTGAACCCATTTTTCATGAGAGGTTTAAAAGAACTTTTACCTGTTTGCTTTTTTGTTTTAGTAAATTATGATCATCTAATTAATTTTTCCCGTCTCTTTGTGGCCACATACATAGGTCCACTATGATGGGCCATTAACTTTTCAGAAAACACCACGATGGGTTGTCAGCAATTTCTCACTGTTTAAGAAAACTATGACTCTGCAATTATCATATTTCAATACTGTGCACGATCTAAAGTGAGTTAGACATTATACTCAAATCTGGGGGACCCTATGTTTAACTTTCTCTGGATTGTGCCTATTTTGGTAATTCCGTATAGTTGAACTTTAAACATTCATTAGACTAGTGATAAAATTATGAGAGCAGGCAACTCAAACTATAGCAGAAGCTTAGTGGATGTCTGCCTATGGAAAGTTTTCTAGTGATAATTTGAGAATAGGCATTGCCAACACAGCACATTTTAGGAAAACAGAAAAAAAGGTTATAATGTTGTAGATGACATTCCTCTAATTCTTAATTGAAATATGGATAAACATAAAAGCAGCATCAAGCTCTATGTACCACATGCCACCCCCCACTTCACAAGCATCCCACCTTAGCTGCACTCACCAATCGGAACGTCTGTCCCCTCCTCAATGCGGATGGGCAGTGCTGGTTCCTCCATAGGGTGAGGCACTGATAGAAAGTAATGAATGATGGTAGTATTTGTCGCAAAATGGTCACAAGTAAGATGGTTCCTTCTTAATACTACAGTTACAAATGAAATTGGTGATGGCACTAAACAACCCACTCCCCACCTCCCACACAAGGACTTCATGGTAAGAAAAAAAAAAACACCATGTCAGAATATTCTATATGTCCCGCTATACTGGAGATACAATCTTGACCAGGACTAATCTGATATGTATATTAGATATCTATGTGCCAATAAGCACAGATGTATCTATAGATGGTTCCTTGCATGATATGCTATCCTAACAAGATCCATCTGGTATGGGGCTGAGCTAAAGGAGAAGGTGCACAGTCACTCCTTCATTGATTAGCGGTGGCAGCTGGTTTGATGACAGGCAAGAATTTGTGTGAGAGTCATTTCCCCCTTCTCACAAACCATTGCTGTGGATAACAGCCCCATCTTTTTTTCAAGTGGGTCTGACAGCAGTTACAGAATGGGGAGAAAGCTGCTTTCCCCACAACTCACCTGTAAATTGACAGGTGATGCTCGGAAGAAAGGAATGGGTTTGCCAGTCCCCTCCTTGTTCTAGTTCCACTGCTGTTTAAACCCTAGGTACTACCTCCTGTTTCCAAAGGCTCTGCACTCAATGGCTTTTATGAACCCTGGATCAAGAGGTGGCAGTGACAGCCGTGAGCACCCCGCTTTATACACTGCTTCTATGTGGAAACTCTCCATCAAGTGGCATTGGCAGGGCCAGTGGGTACCTACCAACATTTCCTCTAAGCTGCATGACCATGGAGCCTCGCAGCACTGCATCGCCCCCATGCACCCCTAGCCAGTGTTGCTGCCCATTAGGTTCCGGCTGCGGTCAGAACCCACATGGGGCGGGGTTTCCACTCAGTGCTGGTGGAAAACTGAATGCAATCAAAGAGCAGCATTTGCAACCAGAATCAAAGGGGTGGCAACACTGGCTGCAGGTACACTGGGCCAAGGTAGTGCCGCGCGGCTGCACAGCTTAGCGGGAACATTGGATGTCGCCGTCCAGAAGACGGTACTCAACACCACAGTAGTAAGGAAGGGTACAAAATAAATGTCTATAATCTAGTTATCTAATTTTGTGTACAATGGACTAGAGATGAATGGACTATCACCCAAGAGGCAGGACAGAGGCCTCTTTCTCTAGTTCTTCTGCCTCCAGCATTTGAGAGTCAGACTCATTCCTACCCCTCCTTCCATCATGATGTTTATCAGGTTCCTGAACATTTGCCTGAGGCGGAATTCTGTGACAAGTTAAAATGCAGAACAAGGGCATGGCTTAAGGGAAATGGAAGTCTGTAACCAATTCCACTGTACAAATGGCTATGCCCAGCACATACATAATTATAAATAGAAGGTGCATTGCACAAGTAGCTTCTGTTCTAAAAGCTCAGCTCATATATTAGCTCCACAAGAGCAAGGAGATTTTCTATATATTCTATATATGAACTAGTTGTTAGGCAAAGATAAGCCACATATGGAAAGATACACTGCAGAAGTTGAATTACATTTTTTTAAAAAAAAAATTAAAGTGCAGTATTTTGCTAAATCTTTGCCCAATACCAATATTCCTTTGTTTGCCATCTAGTAAGGCACAGGACATGAACATAATATAAAACAGACTCCATGTTATGGAAAAATGGCAACATTTTCCTCTGAGGCCAATTTTGCTTTAGCTAAATAATATTCTCATAACTAAATGAAGTCCTGTCTTTGCTGAACCCGTATATAATTAATGAGTTTTCAAACACAGCAGCTAGGGCTTAAAAACTGTGCAACTAGATCACTGTGCCCATGTAGTATTCAGTCTTCCTCACAGCAACCCTTCATGACATATGAGGAAAGTCTTTGAAAATGAAAAGGAATTCAGGAGCAAATTGTGATATGACATAATTATTATTGTTTAAAGTCATAGGAATGCCCCAATCCAAGTTGGTACGCTCTGACACATATTGACTTTGGTCCCATACTATAATAATGCCAAGACCGTGCTTCTTTTGCAAGTGTCGCTCTTGCACATGGGGACACAGTGGGATCACCACTTGCACAATAGCAGGATGGTCTCATATTGCTACATAGGTGAGACTCTCTCCTCAGTAGAAGCTCAGTGGGATATCAGCCAAGGGCTTGCTTAAAGGAGCTCTTTGCTACTACCCACATCTGCAAACAAGCTAAGCCCATGAGCAGTATGTAAAACAGTGGATGCTGCTTCTTTTTCTCTTCCCTCCCCATCCTTTCCTTCCTTTTGTGCTATGTCTCTTGGGATGTAAAACTCTGGAGAGGAATTGACTTGTTTTCTAGTGATCTAAAAACCACTCTGGGACAGTGGAGAAAATGTTTTCAATCAATCAATCAATATTTATTATAACTTGATACTTTATTTGCTCTGAGTAAAACGTGAAGGCAACATGAACCACTGACAGCTACTGAAACTGACTCTCTAGCACAGCCTTGTGGTTAAAAACTTGTTCATTCACACAGGATGAGTCACTACTAGCACTGCATTTATATCAGTAGACCGCCAGAGCTCTACTGTGACGCAGGCATCAGCAGACAGACTAAAGTGGCCGAGGTTTTCTGGGGTGTTGATGACAAATGTTTGCGCTTTCCTTCAAAGGTGTTAACAGGTAATGCAAAATCACAGAAGGAGCTTGAAATTTTTTAATGCTAACAGAAGCCACAGGCTAACTTACTCTCTTGTATACACACAGTAATTCTGCAAGTAGTAACTTGGATTATGCAGTAGGATCCAAGAAACAGAAAGCGCAAAATCGGCAGCAAATCCATGATGAGCTCTTACAGTACTTTTTCCTATTACTTTGAACTAACCTTTTACTTTACAGTCCCAAAGGTATTTTACTCAGGAGTAAGTCTCACTCAGTTCAGCAGAACTTACTCTCTAGTAGTAACTGCATTTAGGATTGCAGCCTTAAGAGCACAAACTTATGTATGTCTACTCAGGAATAAGTCCCACTGGTTTTAATGGAGCTTATTCACATAAATAGGTATAGGATGGCAGCTGTAGTAACTCTTCCTCATCCATTTCTAGGAGGGAAACAGTCATACTTACCAGTTTGATTATAAGAAACCTAGCAATTTGTCAATCTGAAGACTCAGTTCCTGACTGTACAGTTATTGTTATTATAATTATTGCTATCATCATCATCTAGTCAGCATGATCTTACTTCTGTAAATTGGAAATCACAGGAACACTTTTTTGCAACTTATGTATTACTGAGACCAAGCAAACAAGATGTTGATTGTACAGTCTCTGCTCATAAATCATCCTCCCTATAGAGACTTGCACAGACTGATGTAAGAATGAATAAGGGGAGAAACCATTAGCAGCATATGCTGTTCTGCCCCCTCACTCACAATCTGGAATTAAAAGGTATATCCTTACATTCAGTGCTCTTTAATATTGAGATTTTTAAAAATTACAGCATTTTGGGGCTGCAGTAAAAATAAATAAATAATAATGGTAAAAATTACAACAGCAGTGACAATATAATGTGAAAAACAATGGGTAGCAAGTTGATAAATATTTATCAGCACAAAATTTAACTTGATTTTTTTTTTGCAAAGTCTTTAACTCTCTTTCTATCAGCAAATGCTCAACATCTGGATTCTGAACATTCAGGCTGCTCTACTAATATTTTGCGATTTTCATTAATTAGCATAAATAACACTTACATGAAGAAGAGTCTCTCCAGAATGGATTTTCTCTTCCTGTTTCAGAAAAAGAAAAAATAAAATAAAATAAAATAAAATAAACAAAACAAAATGAGGGGGAAAAAGATGCTCATGGAAGGAAAGAAAATATGAATGTAATCCTGGCAGGTATGACTAGCCCATAAATGTTTTTAAAAATTCAAGACAGTGCAGACTGTGTTATCAGGCAGCAGTTTCTAATTTACCACTTCACCCTTTAACACATAGTGCCAGCAGGGAATTCTGGCAAAATGCCTCAAAAGTAAGCAGATTATCTGTGTAAGTAAAAAATAAAGTTCTAACACCATTCTACCTGGAAAAAGATAGGAAGGGGTTTTAATCCCCATCTGCTGACATTTTTTTTAAATGGGTCTTTGCCCAGGATCCTCAGTTTACCAGACCTTTTCTAGCACTAAAAAAAAATCCTCTTTAGCTTTCAATAGGGACTCTAAACTTTCAGAATGAGCTGGAAATCTGCTCAGGAACTGCCTTGTGGGAAAGCCGCCTTACACACCAGATCACTTTGTCGATTTAGTCCAGTATTACATACTCTGACTGGCAGTAGCTCTTCAAAGAATCAGGTAAATATTTTTTTCCTTCCACACCACTTTGCACTTAGTGCTTTTTAAATTTAGGACTCTAGGCATGTAAAGCCTAGACCTTCTGCATGTAAAGCACGTTCTCCAATAACTAAGCTTTAATTCTGGCTTGTATCCCACGACGAGGCATCACTTAAACTAGACAGAAGTCACTCAGAAACCGTTAGCATTAGTTTTTAACCTTTCTAAGAATCTTATGGCTTGAGTGAAAAATGTTTTGAACTCTTAAGTGACTGCAGCTTTCAGAACCTATGCAGTATCTAGGTCTCTTGTAACACTGAATTAATAGCAAAATGATAATGGCAGTGATGATAAAACTAAATAATGTTTAAAAGAAGAGCCTGGTGTTACAAAGCTCAACTAAAGTCACTGAATGATTTCACTTTAGTTGAATTCTAAAGCATATAAAGTGTATATGGCTTATGCCAGAAGAGAGTCCCCTAAGGAACATATACGTACAACAGCAGAGACTATGGGAGACGGTCACGTTACAATTTGGGTGTGAGGCAAGAACTTCCAACAAATTGAAGAAGTCCACACTCTCTCATAAGCATGGTCACACATAAAAAGGAAGACCGTCTTCACACCTTATTTTTATTTAAGTCTGCAGTTTGGAAAAGATGTCACACAGAACATGTCCTGCAAACCAAAAGCTGGCATGGTTCCTCATACTTATATTCTTCTGAAGTCAATTTTAAATATTTGATACTTAAGTCTGTTACACTAGTTTAAACCTAATGGAATATTTAACATGGTTTAAACAAAAAAAAAGTTTAAAAAATTAATTCTCATAGAACTCAGTCACTTCAAGCTTTAACTAACAGCTCATCTCAAATACATGTTTTAAAAAACTGACTTTAAAATTATTACTCTACCAAAAGGAGGCCACACCTGTGAATTACATTGTGTACATATAAGGACTGTTTCACATGTTATACAATACTGTAGTAAAATAATGTTTAACACAATATATGTTGGAGACCCATATCTCAAATTCTGTATTTCTGGCATGGAGGTAAATATAAAAGAAAATGGCCAAAATCCTTTTGCCTAGTATAATAAATCATACTAGAGTAAGCCCATTGACTCAATGGGCCTTTGGAGAGCCAACTCCTCTGTAAGTTACGGTGCTGATTCAAATGGGTCTACTGGAATTGTGACTTACTTTAACACAGTAAGCCAAACTTAGAGTAGGCCCATATGAATAAATGGAACTTACTGAGGAGCTGACTCACCAAATCCCCATTGACTCACTGAGCCTACTCTAGTGCAATTCACTGCACTAAGAAACAGGATTTTTGACCAGAGTTTGCAAAGCAGCCCTTAATACCAGAAAGTGTTGATATTAGAAAATGAATGTATCTTGATAAATGGATGGAATCTGCTTGAATAATCAGAAAAAAGTCATGTTTACAATAGGAACAGAGCACACATATACAGCTATTTCATGCTTAGGCAAGCTGCATCTACAAAGCAAGCTGCATCTAAACAAAGATTCCTAAATTGAAGCAAGCTAATTTGATTTGGAGGCAAAGCAAAGAGGGAGGTGGATAGGGGGTGATAGGAAATGTGCGATTATATACTGAACACTCATAATTTTGCCACGAGGCAAAATTTTCGGTCTCTGTTTTAAGACGTTCCTGGAAATGGCAGAACATGAACGGAGTTGACAAAAACTTAAACACATCAAGAGGGAAGTGTATTATTACTACCATTACTACTATGTTATATAACGTATACAGTAGGCAGCCCTGGATATTTGCTCCTGGCCTTCAAGCCCTATTTAACTAATGTCTTCTTAACATACCTGCCAGCAAGAAAGCTGGTTAGCAAAGCTGGACTACTCTGCTGCCAAGGAACCTTTGAGCAGCCCAGGTGCTGCTGCTAAAAAATTGAGCCTCTTTTTTTTCATGAGCATGTGTAGTGTTTAGTTTGGAAACCAAGATGAGTTCCAACCACTGCTCACATGGAACTGCAGTCTCTTGGCAACATTAAAACTCACAATCTAATCTATGCAAGGAGGTTGTGAGACTAACTATGAACTGCAAATTCAGTGCAACTATGAAGGAACTACAGTATAAAGATGAGATTTCAAGAAGTCACATTACGTTTCCTGTTTGCTACAATTATTTGATCCAGATACAGGTTCATATACACACACAGAGGTAAGTTAAAGAAGCACTGGGCTGTATAGGTGGCTGTCTTTTATTGCTCAGCTTTTATCATATATAAAATATTAGCCATGATCTAAAGATGCTTGGCACACTACCACAAGCACAGCAAAAGCTGAATGCTTCCTGCAGAGCTCAAAGGTTCTACAGAGAAATCTGGAAGAGCAAGCGGAGTTCTGCTAGTACTGTATCCTGATTAGATCTCAAACAGAGTGGGAGTTAAGAAAAATGACCAAATTCAGAATGGATGCAACCTTCTCCACTTCTAACCATAATCAGCAAGCTGCATTCTTGAAGGTTTGTGAACTAAGCCTTTATATTTCTGATCCCCTCCTACAGTATGTTTATGGATGCTCTCCCCTCCTGCGCCCCCCCCCCCGGAATTCTGCACTGCCCAAACATGGTCCAAGGGCTAAGGTTGTTATGTGAAAATATGGCTGTATAAATATTAGATACAAGGTAATGGTCAGAGTGCTAAACAAAGGGCTCAGGCGGCAACACCCACACAGCCGCAGAATTCAGTGGGTGACCTTAAGCCAGTTACAGTGTGGAAACTAACCGACTTCACAGTGTTGTTGTGATGTTACAGTGAAGAGAACCACAAGTGCATACACTGCCTGGAACTCAATTAAACAGAGATGGGATATGAATGTAACAAACTAAAAGACATCAAGCCAGGCAGGTCCTGTTTTCCATTCCCAACCAATTTCCCTTTCCTTCTATTCTTCATCCCTTGGCAGCATTAATTTCTATCCAGTGCCTCGCCTTTATCCTTACCTCCTTCCTTTTGTCACTGTAACCCATTCCTGTTCATCTGTTAAGATGAAGAAAAGCACAATGCCTTAGTGACATCAGCAGCCATTGTCTTCAAGCTTCTTTCCTTCATTCCGTAAGTTGGCAGAGAATTCTGATTTGAGGGGCTGGTGTAATGATTGCGGAAGTCACCAAGTGACTTAAGCAGGAAATGCCTGTGGTGGTCTATGCAGCTACTATAGAGAATGGGGTATTTAGGTGTCCCTGTTTGCCTGCAGAAGAGCAAAGGTGCATCATATTCATTTTTCGCCAGACTTCTCAGTCTTGTAACAATAAACAAGCCAAGGAAAACATATCCTTTCTTAGGGGAATACGGCACTGGTGAGGGCAGCTCCTCACTCTTGGAGTACAGCTTTCCAAGATTATTTCCTCTCCGTTCCAACCCTGCTCTTTAATAGAAGCCTTTCCTCATTGATTTGAGTGAAACAGTTCTGAGGACAGTGTCATTACGCCATGTAACATCATAGGGCCAGTATTCTCACTGGTCCATTGTCCAAAAGAGATGGGTTCACCCTGTCACAAATTCAACTCCCCACTGTGCTTCCTGGGAGAGGGGCCAGCTGAGATCACCAGAGTGTGTATGACTCAAAAAGGGTCATGTGTCCTGCCATCTGTGCAATCTTGAGCAAGCTTCATAGTCCTAGGGCACTACTATAAGGAGGGAGTAGTAAAACACTTTCAAGTTTCATTTTCCAAGAATCCTAGGCCAGCTGCCAAAAGTTGGAATCAACCTGATGGCACAACAGCAGCACCAGCAGTTGAAGATAAGAAGTGAACTTTGTACTACCTTGTAAAGTTGATATAGTCCTGTAAGGTAGGAAGTGACTGACTAGCTACTTGGGAGTTTATTCACTAGATTTCATTTATTGATCCTTTTCTCCTTGTAACCACAAGTATGTATTAAGAACAGCGATGTGCAGTTTAAACAGGATACAGAGGAACGTTTAGAAGAGCTGGCAATCAGCATGTGAACAGCTGCATGAATAGTGCTGGGCATGGCGCTAGTATTAAAATGAACAGCATCTGATCTGAACGTCAGAGCTGAGTCTCGATCTCTTCCTGTTCTGTTGCACCAAAACCAACAAAAAATCTTAGGGTACCCTGAAGACTGAAAACGAAGGTGACCAAAATTTAAGACTAAAAACAAAAACTAAAGCTAGCATAACTACAACAGACTAAAGACCAACCTGTCCTCCATTCTGATTATTATTTAATTTTTTTATTTTTTTGCATCTCCTTAAAATTTGCTTCACTTTCACATTCTCTCCTTTCCTTTCCTGTTTCTTCTCTGGGGTGGAGGTGTGCATCTGCATGTGTGTGCATGTATGTGTGTGTTCCTTCTGTGCTTTCTGGGCTCAGGTTACAGGGCAGGGGGTTACATCATGAAGAACTGGCATGCTTGAAGGTTTCTCATAGCTTTTTTTAAAATTACATATTGCCAGAAATAATCTTTTTAAAGAAATTGATTCTTATACAACCAACACCGGCCAATGCAAAGAGATTCTGTAATATTTGGCTTTGAAGGCCTGAGTGTCCAGCATCAACCTAGAATAACATCCTATACTGTACATCAACTTGCCAAGTCAGTGAGATAGCCAGAAAACGTTAAGCTTGCAACACCGTGACCACATTATGTAAACCACAGATGAACTGAATATTTTCTTAACAATAACTGGTAGAATGTTGAATTATTTCCACAGAGGAGTATCACTTTCGTATTAAGTTGCAGACATTTCCCAAAACAATTGTAACTACTTTTTGCACCATGTAATGGAAAAAAAAAATATGCACTGTGCTGAGATGCCCTCATTTTATGGTGTAATGGTTAACATCCTCAATTAATTGTTAAAAATTTAATATGTCATACACAGGCTTTAACTCAGATGCATATCACTGATTATTTCATAACCTCTTTTCCCTTTGGGACAAAATAACAGAGTTTGTCTATACCACATCTCTATTTTCTTGCAGAGACATTATTTTGCAGAGCAATTTACATTACCACAATGTAAACAAATACGTATAATATTTAGATCTGGTTAGATCTGACAAGCAGAATTTCTGGATAGAGAAATCAATGAAATATGCATCTGTTATCAAAGATGAGCACACAATCTCAATAATCCATGTGCAAAAGTGTTTGGAAACACTGAAACTACTAAATTGTTCTGTTGACTATGCAATGCGTATTATATTCAATATTTCTTTGTTCGGAACCTTGAAACAGCTGTGCAAAACCTTGGATCCTTTTCAGGAAGAACGTAAGGTATAAATATTTTGAAGAAATAAATTAACTGAATAAACATACCTTGACTATGTATATGTATTTTCAACAAGCACCAGACTACCACCTAACTCAGTCTAACTCCAATTATGCAGAAGATGGTGCACCCTAAGTGCAGAGCAGGAACAAAAAGATTCCTTAAGTAAAGAACATTGTAGCAAACTGATACAGTGGTGCCTCGCATAATGGGTGCCCTGTTTAACGACGAATCCGCATAACGATGTTTCCTTTGGGGGAAAATCGCTTTGCGATGATCGGTAAGCTGTTTCGCTTACCGATTTTCACATAGCGATGTTTTTTCCCCAGCTGATCGGCGGTTCCAAAATGGCCGCCAGGTAAAACAGGGACGGATTCCTTGCATACCGGGCAGCTAAAATGGCCGCCGTATGGAGGATTTTCACTTAAAAGGTAAGTTTTAAGCCCATAGGAACGCATTGAAGGGGTTTCAATGCATTCCTATGGGCTTTTTAATTTCGCATAGCGACGAATCCGTATAGCAACGATTTTTGCTGCACGGATTATCGTCGCTATGCGGGGCACCACTTGTACTTATTGAAACAAGTAAGCCAACCTATGTATTACTGACATTTCCCTTCTCCAATTCACCAGCCACTCTGTCCTGAAGACATAGAAAGAGGGAGGGAAGGGAAATCCTTCCTGCTCCCAGTGAAAGAGATCTAACCAGAGCAACTACCAACCTTTATGGCAAAATACTCAGAAGTTCAGCTAAAAAAGAATAAGATCTACCACTCTGCTGGATTCTTCTGTGTATATGTGGCTTTAAGTGATTTTGTGAGAAAACTAGTAGCAGAACTGAACAGGAATTGCAGGTAAGAGTGCGGCATAGTTCCAAGAACTGGCCAGGCCCCCACTCCTTACCAGCTACCAAACATCACGGGTCATGCCATTTGTGACATTCATGCTACAAGCTAGCATCCCATCTGGGAGCATGAAACATTCTCGGCATTCTAGTGTGAGAACTCTACCCAACAAATGTCCTCTAGTTACAGTTGTTGGAAATGCCTCATAAGAAAGGAGCAAGATCTTGTGCCAAACTCCCTCTTAGAGTGCCCACATTTCCTCCCACAAAGTCAACAGTAGTAGGGTAGTTATCATTTTGAATGAAGAATGGTGCAATCACTGGTGGTACAAAGGAGATAAATATCTACTTCCCCAACAATTGCTTCACTGATCAAACCGGCAGCCTGCCCTCCCGCCGCACATTTTTTTCATTAGAACTGAAAAATCTGTCCCTGAACGTTCAGTATTCCATATTTAAGATGCCACTGGTGGTCTGGCAAACTACCCCCTGGATAGAAATAACCCCTGGATAGAAATTTATCTAGTGTGGTATACAGTGCAGGGTAATTAATGGGCAGAGTGGCAGAACAGGATTCGGGCGAACCAGGTTTAGATCTCCACTTGCCCATGTAAACTCACTGGGCTGTGACACTAGGAAAACCATTTCTTAAATGTCTCGATTTACGCTGAAATCCCTATTAGGGTTGCTCTAAGTCAGTTAAAACTTGATAGCACATAACACACAGAGAAAAATTTGTCTCATCCAAGCCTGACTGGAGCAACAAGGTTCTGACTAATGAATATCTCATTCATCTATTTTTAGTATTCTAGCCAAGTGTTGTCCTATATCACTTCCCACTATTATTTATTAGCCTTATTGACCCCAGTCTATCTCCTTCTCTCACAAGAACACTTTATATATATTTATTCTGTCATTGTAAAGAAATCATATTAATGTTCAGATGATAGTATTCCAATATATATAAGGGTTTCTCCAATGTGAAGTAACTCCAGCTTCACACCAGAATCTGTCCCTGATAGCAATAAAATGAAAGCTGTTCATTTTAGAATCGGTTCACAGAATAACACTTTCAAACATTTGTCTGAACAAATGAACAACAGGCATCTTCTGCTGTTGGTAATCCATAAAATTAATATTTTAGCAGTGGTTCCCAACTTTGGGTCCCCAGACATTCTTGGACTGCAGTTCCCAGAAGCACTTGCCAGCACAGCTAGTGGTGAAGGCTTCTGGGAGTTGCAGTCCAAGAAAGTCTGGGGACCCAAGGGTGGGAACTGCTATGCTAGAGAAGCACCCTTCAACCACAATGCAAGTTTTGTTCATTGCTTCCTGAAGTCTGCTCTGTCCTTTTTCCAAAAACAAACATACAGACCAAATAAGTTTTTCTAAATCCTGTCTTTTCCAGTCTTCCCTCCATGCATTCTATAAAATAACGTATTTATTTGTCATATCTGAAATACTGCCCCCTACATGGCAGGATATTATTTGTCAGGTCCCAGCTAAAGTTGTGTCAGACTTTGCTGGGGATGGCAGTTCCATATAAGAAGATTACTGCAAAGGAAAGTGTGAAAGGAAAATGAACGATGAAGACCTTGTGAGAAAAAAAATAGAAGGTGCCTGAAGATGGGGCCAGGAGGGGGGGGGCTTACAAAATAAAAGGGAATAATGGAGGCTTTTAGTTTGTTTTTAAGCATAAGATGTCGTAGGTGAAATAAGAACATGCTAAAACTGAAAACTGAGAGGAAACAACTACTGTACTACAGTTAATATACATCTACAGTATTCATTTCTGCAGAGTTCATTCACTTTTTAAGGAAATAGCACTGTCATTACAGTAATAGATCAAATACAAGCTACAATCCATCCCTCTTCCCTTCTGCAAGAGATCCACCGATAAGGATCTGGGAACTATTCCTGGACACTCTTCTAAAGCCAAATTCTGCAAGAGGGATGGTTTGCATTCACCCAAAAACAGATCTAGGTAATAATTTGCCAAGGACACAGAAGTATGGCCTAGACTACTCTGTAGTATTACACACACACACACACACACACACACACACATTCAGATGCCATATTATAAAAACCTCATTTGTGTAAAATACTTTCCAAAACAGAAAAAGGCTACAAAACCTTAGCAGAAACTCCAAATCACACCTGGCTCTTGAAACAAAGCAGTTTGATTTTATCAGCCCAACAGCTGACAATCTGGTGTATCCAGACAAGAAAACACAGTGGTGACCAAAACAGCAGATTAAGTACAATTTATTTATCTCGGCACACTTTTTGTTAATGCCTTTCCTGATAAAGTTAAAAATTAGTAGTTAAGGTTAAAAGAAAGGGAAAGGCAGCACTCTTTCCACAAGGGCAGAGTCAAGGGGAGATTCAAGAGATGTAAGACAGCCCTGTTTCTCCCACATCACACCTCGCTCTTCATTTTGTCTTTTTATTTTTGTAACTATTATTCAGAAGTCAGTTCTATTTAAAAGGTCTGGGTTGTTCTCCCCGTTGTCCCACGTATGTTTGCAATAGTAACATTATTTATATATATATAGTGTACATGACAACAAACCAGAAAACCTCAAATTTCAGACTGTCTGATTCAGAATTTATTGTCCCTCGTCAAAAAGCAGGTTTTGTAGGTAAGGATCACTGTCTTCTCCAATTAATGAAACAATATACTGTACAGATAATATCCTCTGTTGCCCTTCTGCCGATCCTAATGGGCATGCAAAGTAGCTTCCTCCTTATGTTCTTATATGGACATTTTTTGATCGCGCTGTCTCAAAAGTCGGTATCCTTCCCTATTGTTAGCTTAAACGATCACAGACGGAGATGAATATTCATCGCTAGAGGGGTGGCTTCCGATCCCAGCCAGAGAGAGAGAGGTGCAAATTCGGAATCACTTTCTTGACACCGACCTGTGCCCCCCACAATCCGGCCGGGCCAGCAAACTTTCCCCGCGCCATCATCCCCACCCTCTTTCTTTTGCCTTTCATCTCCTGCAAGAAAAGCGAACGGGCGGGTTCAGTGCCCAGAGGGGCGACTGCTGTCCAGCGAAAGATGCATTCCGTGCGTGGGGAAGCCAGCGATTATTTAATTAATTTATTTAGTTATTGGTGTCTTCCTGCTCGGGGGATCGGAGGCGGGAGGGAAGCGAGAAGCACATGCTCGCACATACAAAAGGCTGCAAAGGCACCCCCCACACACACACACACGACCACATTGGGCGGAAAAGGTTCCCGCACCGAGAGTGACTAATCCCGCTCAGCCGATGGAAATGTTATTGAAAAGTTAATACCAGGTAGCGGGAGGGCGGGGGCGCGCGACGCGTGAGCGGATTCGCACGTTCGAGCCAGCAAAGGTGCGCAGGCAGGCAGGCATATATATTTCTCTCTCTCTCTCTCTCTTCCCCCCCCCAAGAAAAGAGGCAGACAAAAGGAACACCGCCATGCTGTCTTTTCTCTCTCCCCCCCCCCAAACTCCGCTCTCCCAAAGGGGTGGGGAAGGACGGCGCCGGCGGTAGAAGCCGGGCATCCGGAAAGTACCTCGAGAAGGAGAAACGCAAACCTGGGAGGGAGGCTTTGGAAAAGGAAAAAGGGGGGGGGGCGGAGAACGAAGGAACGAAAGAAAGAAAAAGAAAGCATGAAAGAAAGAAAGGGGGGGGAAGGCGTGTTGGGGTGGGCAGGTCGCCAGCTGGGGGCGGGGGGGGAACTGCTTGGCAAAAGCGGAGCCCCTTCAGGCCGGGAGGGGGGTCTCTCTCCTCCCCCCCCCTCGGCGGAGGGAAGGGACCAAAGAAGAAAGCGTAGCTTCGGGGAGGGTGGGGGTCGCCTTTCCTTCCGCCGGAGCCGTTCTTCAACCGTGACTTCGGGGGGGGGGTGAGCAGAGAAAGAGAGAGATCCGCATGCCTTGCCCTCCTTTGTTCCGCGAGGGGCAAGGGGTGTCAAGGGGAGCGAGAGGCAGGCAGGCAGGCGGGCAAGCGGGCGGGCGAGCTCCTCCTGCCCGCCTTCCTCTCCCGAAACCGCCGCCAAAGGAGCCCCAGGTACCTGTAGCAGCTTCTCCTCTCGGACCAGGTAGCTGTCCAGCGCCTCTGGGTGCCCGCGGAGTGGCCCCCGTCCTATGTGTCCCGGGGAAAGCGGCGAGGCGGACTAAGAGGGCTGCGAAGGAGGAAACGGTGATTTATAAGCGCTTTCTTCCTGACCTCTCGTGTCTGTTGTCTAAGGAGGCAGCGCTGAGCATCACCCATCCTGCTGAGTGGAAAAACACCAGCTCGGCCTCTCGTCTTTGGCGGGGGGAGGGAGGAGGGAGGGGCCGTGCGGAGGAGGAGGAGGAGGAACGGGGGGGGAGAGCAGCCCGCCCGTCAATCACCCGCCTCGACAGCCACAGGCACGAAAGGGGCGGGCGCGAGCGAAGGAGGAAGCCCAGCCCCCGCGGGCGAGCGGAGGGGGGGCGGTTAGCGGGCGGCCAGACGGGCTCCACGAGGCGGGGCGGGGCTCGCCAGGCACGAGGAGGCGGGCGCGGCCGCTGCCCGGGAAAGCAGCGGCGGCGGCGAGGCGGGAAAGCAGCCGCAGGCTTCGGGCGTGAGCCAGAAAGGCGGGAAAAAAACAACACCTCCCTTTTCTCTCCTGCCCTGCAAGAGAGGCGTGTGGGTCCGTGGGGTGGGTAAAGAAGCAAGCGTAATGCCGCCTCTTCATCGCAGCTTGAGCAGGAGAGGCGGCTCCCAGCGACGCCTTTGGAAACCCCCCCCCTTCCCCGCTCTCCTAGGAAAGATTGCGGCTTAACGAGACCTCGAAGCCAACTGTGGCACGTCTGGGTTTTGCCTAACCCCCACCCCCACCCCAAACGCTCGTCTCATCCCCCTTGTCTCCTGGCCGCGCCTTCTATCCCAGGTTATCATTAGGCTTCCTTCAGTCTCCAGAGACTATGGTAACGTCCTCTGTATGGAGGACTGGGAACAGCGTCTAGTGTGGCTGAGGAGGCCGATTCGAGAGTGACAGTCCCTTCCACACTGAAGACAAATCCAATCTGTCCCCTGTCCAGCTCCCTGATTTTGCTGCTTTCGAGACTGCCTCTTCGCCTCGGCCTGCTGGACAAGGGTCTCTTCAAATTGTGTGAACAAAAGGGAAGGGGTGTCGTTTCACCCCCTCAGAAAGAGGCAACCCCCTGGCAGATGCAGCAGTATGATAAACATGCCATGGTTTGCAAGCTCATGTTACTTTTTTCGTGCTGTATGTAACCTGGTACACACTCAAAACGTCTTAAGGGGTAAAAGTGTGGCCCACTCTCCAGGGAAATAAAGAGATGACCCTAGACTTGAAGGGACCTCAGCTTCACTTCCGGCTCAGCTACAACCAAAACTCATTGTCTTTCAGCTTCTCTGGCCTGGCGGGGTTGACTGAAAGAGGCTTCTGGAAAAGAGCACAGTCACAAGTGATAACTAGATTAAAAGAAGGACACCCAAAACGTTGGGTTGGAATCACAAGGTTTTGTTTTGGGATTACCAGAGCTTTTCGCCCTGGGTTTTCCATAGCGCAGCTGAATCCTCAAACATGGGGAAGTAGTGCCCTTAACTGCCATTGGGTCCATGCCCAGTTGAACCTTCATACTGTTCATGGTACTGAGCAACTATAGTTCACGGACATCTAGAATGTTAGGTTCTTCTTGTTATTACAGGGTGTGCCTTTCCTGGGGACATAAAAATCTGGCACCTCTCCACAAATGAATCATTATTTAAATGAAACCTCACCCCCATTTAAGCCATTTCACATTGAAATAAAACCAGTCTTGTACCGATCTACCAAAATAACGGGGTTTTGAGGGGAGGGGAGCATCAGCATGTTTAGAGGAGGATATATTCTGCCTGCAAGTGCATGGAAGTTATGTGCTGTCAAGTTGCTTCCAATTTATGGCAACCCTAAACGTGTCCTCTGCTGCCCTGCTTGACTCTTGTGAACTCGATCTTGTGGTTTCCTTTAAGGAGTCAATCCCTTTCACCTTTCCCAGCATTACTGTTCTTTCCACAGAATCATTCCTTCTCATGATGTGCCCAAATTATGATAGCCTCATTTTCAACATTTTTGCCTCCATATAGTTCAGGCTTGATTTGATCTAGGACTCCGTGGCTCATCTTTCTGGCAGTCCAGAGTATCAGCAAAGCTCTCCTCCACCACTACTTTTCAAATGAATAATTTTTTTTTCACTGTCAGCTTTAGCTCAGTGGGTTAATGTCTCTGGCTAGTTCAATTCCCCAACTGTGCACCCCAGATGAGCCTGCCCATGAAGTCTCGAGCAAGCAGCACAATCCCAGAATGTCTCCAGAAGAAGGAAGTGGTAAATCACTTCTGAGTATTCTCTACCTAGAAAACCCTGAAAAGGGTCGCCATCCAAAATACAAGAGTGTGGGTCATTTTGATTTTAGTCTCCTTATACTTGAGGATATTTTCTAATTCCTTAATTGCTGCACTTCCTAGTCTCAGTCTTCTGATTTCTTGGCTGCAGTCTCCATTTGGATTGATGATCAAACCAAGGTATACTAAGTCTCTTAACTATTTCAATTTCTTCATTGTCAACACCAAAGTTGCATAGTTTGGCTGTAATCATGGTTTTGGTCTTGTTAATGTTCAACTACAGTCCTGCTTTGGCACTTTCTTTATTCACTTTCACGCGACGCCACCTCAATTCATTGTTGCTTTCTGCCAGTAAGATGGTGTCATTTTCATATATTAAATGATTGATATTCTTTCCACCAATTTTACCTCTTCCTTCATCTAAATATAATCTGGCTTTCTATACGATATGTTCTGCATACCAGCTGAACAGATAAGGGGATAAAATGCACCCTTGTCTTACACTTTTGCCTATAGGAAACTATTCTGTCTCTCCATATTCTGTCTACAACACAAGTTATGCATCAGGACAATCAAGCGCTGAGACACACCAGTTTCTTTCAGAAGAACCCATAGTTTTTTATGATCTACACAATCCAAGGTTTCATGATCTACACAATTATAGACATATCTTCTGAATATCTTTGGTGTTATCCAGTAGCCAGTGGATATTTGCAATATGATCTCAAGCACTTCATTCTTTTTAGAATCCAGCTTGAACATCAGACAGTTCTCACTCCATATGAAATAAAAGCCTTTGTTGTGACATCTTGAGCATCACTTTGCTTGCATGGGAAATTAAAACAATGGCTCTGTATTTACTGCACTCTTTGGCATCTCTTTTCTTAGGCATGGGATGTATATAGAGTGTTTCCAGTCTGTGGGCCATTGTTTTGTTTTCTATGTTGGTATGTTAGGATTTTGACAGATTCAGCTCTAGTTTGAAACAGCTCTATTGATATACCATCTGCTGCTGGAGATTTTTTTTCTAGTGTTTTCAGAGCAGCTTTCACTTCGCTTTCTAGAACTGCAGGTTCTTCATCATAGGATTCCTCTTCAAATGAATCTGTCATCCTTTTATCTTCTCTATATGGATCTTCAGTATACTGTTTCAGCCTTTTCTTTAAGATAGTGTGCTTCCCTGTTCAATCTAGGCTTAAATTTCCTTTTGATTTCTTGGATTTTCTGAAAGAGATATCTTGTTTTTCCACTTTTTCCACTATTTATTTGCACTAGTTGTGTAGTTGTAGCTCTCTTTTGTTTCCATGTGACAGTCACTGAAAAACTCCACCCTACTTCTGTCCCCTTTTACTTTTGCTTCTTGTCTGTCCTTTGCAATGTTAAGTGTTTCTTCCGTCATCCATCTATGTTTTTCTTTTCTTTTTACTAAAAAATTGTATTTTTTTGTTTCTCTAATAATATCTCTGGTTTTACTCCATAGTTCTTCTGGTTCATGGTCAATTGCATTTAGTAATGCAAATATATTCTTTATGTGGACTTGAAATTCATCAGGAATGTTTAGATTATATTTTGACACTATGATTCTTTTAGTGGAAAGGATAGACAGAATTAGTCAGGTATATGCAACTGTGCCACACAAGAATGATGAAGCAACTTCATTAGGAAATGAAAAATGAAACTGTGTGTGTGCATGCATTCTTGCTCACGTGCGTGCGCACACCCACGTCCCCACAGGGAACTTGACAACTATGTCGAGAAAGCTGAACTTGAAATAAAAATGCTGCAGGGTTTAGTAAAGATTTTTAAATATTTACTTATCCTTTTCAAACTGCTTGACAATCAAAACTTTCTGTACAATACATAAAAATGCAATGATATGTATTTATTTACTTATTAACTTTATATCTTGCTTTTCGCCTAGTAAATATAACTGGAATACAACAGATAAAAAGCCTATATGTGTAAAAGAGATGAATATGAAAATAAAATTAAGTTTAAAAATGTGAAAGCATCAGTGGTTAAAAGAAATTAAAACAAATTTAAAACCCATGAAAAAACATGCTACATTCCTTATTATAAACATCAATCCTGTTGGGGCATTCACAGATAAAAGACTAGTTTAAAAAGGAACGTTCTTACCTGCCATGCCGGAATGAATTCTATAGGCTGGGAGCAGCCGCCAAAAATGGTCTCTTCAGTTCTCACCAAACATGTCTGTAATGGCAGCAGGATCAAGAATGGGTGCACCTCTGAAGATCTCCAGAGCCTGGGTATGGTGGGGTGGGATTAAGAGGATTACAGTATATGAAGAGATACAGTCCTTCAAATAGCTTGGAGCCAAGCCATACAGGGCTTTATAGATCTTCTAAACAACACTTTGAATTGGGCCTTGAAACAGACTGGCCACCAAATTCCTGATTGGAGCCCATTACATCCCTGTAATGGGCTCCAGTCAGTAATCTGGCTGCAGCATTTTGAACCAGCTGAAGTTTCTGACCCATCTTCAAGCACAGCCGCATATAGAGCTTGTTACAGTAATCTAAATGGTATGTAACTCCAGCATGTGTTGCTGTAGTCAAGTCAGATACTTCCAGGGCCAACTCATTAAAAATATAAATCGTATAAAACGTTGCTAAATATAGAGGGACATTATACCAAGATAATATCAGCAACAAAGAATAAGAATATTAAAATAATAATGTACTGTTAAGTCACTCATGACATGACTTATGGCAAACCTTTTCAGGGTTTTCCAAGTAGAGAGTACTCAGAAGTGATTTCCCATTCCCTTCTTCTGGGAGCATCCTAGGACCGTGCAACTTGCCCCAAGGCCACACAGGCTGGCTCTACCCACAGGAGGCACAGTGGGCAATTGAACTCCCAATGTCTGGCTCTGCAGTCAGAGACTTAACCCACTGAGCTATCCAGGTGGCTACTATAAAAACATTACAACATATAAAATCAAATTAAAGGCACCAGAAAAATAGTAGTAAATATTTTTAAGAACCCCCATTTTTCCAGTGGCTGGGGAAATGTCTCTAATGCACTAACGTAGGAGAGGGTTACAGAGATCACTCCCACCATGAGTTGCTGATAAGTTTTGCATTTGGTGGTGCACTAAACTGCCAGCTTCACTATTTTTATGTATCTTCAAGCTTGAATTTATTCTACCCACTAAGGCCAGCCATTCTCCTGGAAAGGAAAGATCCTAAGTTTCCCCGTTCCAGGCTTCCCTTCCTTGTGTTGCGAATGTTCACAAGGTGAAAGAGAATTAAAATGAGTCGGTGCTGCATAGACACATGGGTGGTCAGCCCCATAACTGAGCCACAATAAAACAGGTAAACAAAATAAACAAAAAAACGAAGAATGTATTAATAAATTTAATATTAATATTTAGAAAGTTATATTACAGATAACAAACCCTACACCATAGTCCTAACCAGGCAGACATTGATGTATGCCCTTTAGAGACACGGGGGGGGGGGGGGAGGAAATGAGACTGATAGGCAGACCCTAAGAGGATCAGTCTTAATAATAGGTGCAGAAGGAAGTAGAGATCAGAGAGTCAAAAGGGGATAGACAAGCCTCCCTGGCATCTACTCCCAAATCTCCCTTCTGGTGATTTGGGCTGGATGGATGCTAAGAGGCCATGTTTGGAAAGCACCAGAACAATAGCTTGAGCAACACAGTTGTTTTTAATTTTGAGTTTTAGTTTCTGCCTCGATTCTGCCTCCTGGATTGTCCTTCAATCCTGACTTGCTCAGTAGTCCCAGCTACTGGTTCATCAGCTGTTCATGCCACAGCTCCTGGCTCACATCAAGTTATGCTCAGTCCTAATACTACTACCCTGGTCTCCTTTATAGTACATTTTGGTCTGGAAATGGCTACATGCAAGGAAACTAGCAATGGTCTGTTAAAAAAGAAGCATTCCATTAGGACCTTTTCACAGGGGGAAAGGGGGCAGAGCCTTAACTAATTAACCACTTAACAGGACATCAGGCTCCTTAACATGAGTGGAATGCCATCTAGGCCAAAGGAATATAACACAAAAGGCTCCTTTCTTAGTATGAGGGCAGGAAGGGTTCTCTTGTTGATACTTGTGCAAAATGTGGCTATTGCTTTAGCTCAAGTGTCCTCTTGTAATATGAAATTCAACATGAAAAATTAAAAATACTGAGGTATTTGGGGCACCAAATGCATAAAAGGAAACAAAGATGTTTTGGAACCAGGAGTATATAAACAATACCTGAAACTGACTAAAGTAATCATTCTTGCATGTCACAAAATTGGATGCCAGTTGTGCTTGTTTTATTAAACAAAACCACTCAGAAGTGACCTTCAAGATGATAATAGGAGTGTCTAGTTACGTTTGCTAAGCCTCCATGCAAAATATTTCTGTTCATGACCACACTGTCAAATCAGTTGTACTAGTACAATAAATTGTGTTTTGAATTTTGGATGAACTGTTACCTAGTTCGCATTTAAAGCCTTAAATGCTCCAGGATAAGATAGGAGTCGTTGTTGTTTAGCCGTTTAGTCGTGTCCGACTCTTCGTGACCCCATGGACCAGAGCACACCAGGCCCTCCTGTCTTCCACTGCCTCCTGGAGTTGAAGATAGGAGTAGTTACTCTGATTTCTGTGGGATTATACAAAATGTTATGCCCATTAACTCAAGTGGTTGATAGATTTATAGTTATAGGCCGAAATCTAATCACAGTCTAATCTAACTGTGTTCTAATCTTATGCTACATTGCAAACAGGTACAAGATGAGAATCAGTTCTCCACATTTAAGGACCTTCATTCGGCAAATGCCACTGAATTTACATGCCAAATTTACACTGAAATTTGGTATGTACACATTAATAATTCAGCATTCAGTTTGTATGTGTTAAATTTAAGTGTAGGATTGCCATAAGTCAAATGAACGCCCTTAAGCCTGGGAAAATATTTGGATCTTATACTTGTTTTATATAATATGTATCATTTTATTATACTCATTAGAATTTGACTTTTAACTACATTGTAAATGCACCAACTATTTATTAAAATGGCAACACTATAAGCCAGTGATACTTCTCATCCTAACACCTGAATTATTTGCTACTAGCAAGTTATTAAAAATTAATGGGTCTCCAAAAGAAAGGACAAAAAGTAACGGAAACATATTCTGTTATTAGATGGATACACTCAAACAGATCCAGCCTAAGCAGTGACCAGTGCTCCATGTAAAATGCTCAAAAGTCCCTTTCACATACCAACTCATACACAGTTACCGTAGGAGCTGTCTTATTGTGGTGTGACTACAGATGTGCATTTTTGCGCATATGTACAGATGTCTGAACTACATAGTTTGGACTTGATCACATTGATCTTTGCATCCCAATGGTAACCTCGACAGTTTGCCAACTAAGAGATCTGTGATCCCACCACATCATGAGAGTCAAAACACCTTCTAAATTGCATGGTGTATCTGGGAAGGACACCGGAGCTTCATGAAAAGCAATATGTAGATGAAATGAATAAAATAAGTACATTGGCTGAAATTCTTTTGTGCAGTTATGCAAAAAATGCAGCTTTTAGAAGCAAATTGTCATAAGTTTTTTTTAAAAATCTCCATGGATGTAATATGTTGCATACTGAGTCATGCAACTCAGTATGCAGCAGATAGTCTATAGAAATTTGTTAACTTACCACAATTCATCTCTAAAAATATGTCAGTAGCGTAACAGAGCATCAGGATTTCAGCCATTGAATGGCCAAAGAAAACAGGTATAGAGGTGTAGCCTAAAGAAATCTGAACCAGGTGTGAACTGCCATACCTGTCTGTAAAATAGGAATTATTAGGGGTGAAAAGCAGTATATAAGAATGTACAGTGTTTCTCTACTCAGATTTCAGGCCTCCTTTAAAAAAAAATGTGTGTTCTATAATCATGAAGTGGTTTTAAATATATTTTCCTTGAGCCACTACTTTCCTGCTTTTGGACTTAAAACACAAACTGCACATGACTTAGCTCACTTGTCTTTGCATCTCACATGTGGGGACTTTTTTTTAAAAAAAAGGATGATAAAATAGGGTCTCCTCCCATTACAAATATATCAGCTTCAAATATACCAGCCCCCACAATCATAGCAGGGAATAAAGATTTAAATTCTCCATGCCTCTTTTGATACAGTTTGTTATGTGCCTCACTGCCCCAGCTCAGGCTAATACATGCCTGCTTTAAATAATGCAAATTAGATGCAAAGATATATTTAAAGTCATGTCACGCAAGCTTGCCACATGGCAGAGGGATTAGAAAAGTAAACAGTTCCCCTGGACCAGTTCTGGCCCATGGCATTAGCCTTGAGAGTTTCCGATTCCCTATTGTTTAATAATAACTAAAATGGTACAGTCGGGTTCAGGACCTGTGGTTAGGCCTGTGCTTACGAAAAGTGGCTCTATCCAGTTTGTGAAACTCCTCTTGCCTCATTCTCCCTCCCCCACACCATTCAGCAGCCTGCATGGATCCTTTGTGTACTATTTTCAGGGGGCTGGAAGGCCTGTCTCGAGAATGAGAGAGAGGGCAGGGGAAATCTGCTTCTACTAGGCTACCAGTTCTATAGTTTGGTTCTATATACCAAATAATAGATCCAAATCATACTTTTAAAAAACAGGAAAAATATCAGATATTGTAGTTAACATAGCTTGAGGATAAATCAGGAGAAGATTTTTGCTTGGTAGGGTGGTAAACTCAGTCCTGGGATAACATAAAATACTGTATATTGGACGGAGCATGAAATAATGCTAGTATTGCTAATATTTTATTCTAAGGGAGTGTTTGCTCTCTGAACCATTATTCCCCTTTCAGCTTTGCTCTGAAAAGCCCCAGTGAAATACCATAATAGGCCACCTTAAGGGTGAGGGTGGCGTCAGAAGGTGGGATACAAATAATTAGGTTATTAACTCAGGGCAGTGGAAACCACTTCTTCCATTTTCCCAGAGCAAAAGGGTATGTGCGGAATGCAGCAGACTCTTATCTAAGAATGATCTGGCCAGTCTAAACAAAAGAGCCCTTTGTTGCAGGGATTATATCTCTTTGAGGTCAGTTTAGGTGTTGATCTACCCCAGTTGTCACAAAGGAAGTGGTTTGTCTGAAAGACTTTCAGATGATTAGGTTTTTTTTTGCCCCATAGGAATGTTCTTTAAAAGGTCATTTTAGGCCAACTGTATGTTTGGAGTGGGTCACTAATCATTCTGAAATCCTATGCGCAGGGGGAAAAATCATACACCTAGGAATTTCCAATTAATTGACCTGAGGGAGGAAATGTTTTCATGGATGAATTGCAGACTATCCCCCAGAGCACCATTTTAAGCTGTCGATTGTTATTGTTTATTCCAAATGGCAGTTATTTATAGGTCGTCATAAAGATGTGGTCTGGTCTGGAAGATTGCCCAGTGTGTTAATTATTTCAGATTTTTCAGAACACAGATTTTAGCCGGAGGTAGCAAATTGTGGCAATCAAAGATATGCATTGAATTTAACTGATGAACAATGTTGTGCATAGTAATGTGACACATCTATCTCTTGCGTAGCTGGTCTCTATGGTTTCTCTTTACAATAACATCCCTCCCTTTTTCTCCCTCCCTCCTTCCCTTCCACATACCACAACCCTTCTGTGTCTATCTGCAAATGCATCTAACAAAAGTCAGCTCTTGGGGCAGTGAAATTTTATTCAATAAATGAATATTGAAGCATCATGAGATAATGAATATGATTGCCATTATGGCGTGATTAGAGTCTAAGCTTTGTGGAGTATAAGCTTCAACTCCCCATGGAGCCATGAAACTGCCTGCATATTTTGGGACAGTCATTCTCTCTCACCACTGACATGGTATTCTCCCTCGGACAGTTCCAGGAGAAATGCAGGGAACAACAACAGCTGCTCTTTGTGGCCTTCATAGATCTCACAAAGGCCTTTGATTTGGTTTGCAGGGATGGCCTTTTTAAAATACTTCCCAAGATTGGATGTCCACCGCGACTCCTTAACATCATCAGGTCCTTTCATGAGGGAATGAAAGGCACTGTAGTTTTTGATGGCTCAACATCAGATCCCTTTGACATCCGAAGAGGAGTGAAACAGGGCTGTGTCCTCACGCCAACCCTTTTTGGGATCTTTTTTGCTGTCATGCTGAAGCACGCCTTTGGAAGTGCAACAGAAGGTGTCTATCTCCAGACTAGATCAGACGGAAAGCTCTTTAATCTCTCTAGATTGAGAGCGAGGACCAAAGTCCAACTGAAATGCATGTGGGACTTCCTCTTCGCTGATGATGCAGCTGTTGTTGCCCACTCTGCTGAAGACCTCCAACAACATATGAATCGTTTTAGCAAGGCCTGCCAAGACTTTGGACTAACAATCAGCCTGAAGAAAACACAAGTCATGGGCCAGAGCATGAACTCAGCTCCCTCTATTACCATCTCCACGCAAGAACTGAAGGTTGTTCATGACTTTGTGTACTCTCTCCCTAGATGTTGAGCTGGATAAACGCATTGGCAAAGCAGCTACCATGTTCTCTAGACTCACAAAGAGAGTATGGCTCAATAAGAAGCTGACGATATATACCGAGATCCAGGTCTATAGAGCCTGTGTCCTGAGCACACTCCTGTGCTGCATTGAGTCCTGGACCCTTTGTGCACGGCAGGAGAGGAAGCTGAACACCTTCCATATGCATTGTCTTTGATGCATTTTTAGTATCACCTGCCAGCACAAAGTTCCAAATAGAGTAGTCCTAGAAGGAGCTGGAATTTTTAGCATGTACTGAAACAGCAACATCTACATTGGTGTGTGCATGTCGTGAGAAAGGCTGATGGCTGGATTCCAAAAGATCTCCTGTATGGAGAATTAGTGCAGGGAAATTGCCCCAGAGGAAGACCATAACTGTGATACAAGGACATCTGCAAGCGGGATCTGAAGGCCTTGGGAATGGACCTTAACAGATGGGAAACCTTGACATTTGAGTGTTCAGCCTGGAGGCAGGCGGTGCATCACAGCGTCTCCCAATTTGAAAAGTCCTTTGTCCAGCAGGCCGAGGCAAAGAGGCAGTTCACGAAAGCAACAAAATCAGGGAACTGGACAGGGGACAGATTGCATTTGTCTTCCGAATGGAAGGGATTGTCACTCTCGAATCGGCCTCCTCAGCCACACTAGACGCTGTTCCAATTCCTCCATACAGAGCCCGTTACCATAGTCTTTTGAGACTGAAGGATGCCTAACAATAACATTCTCTCTCAACTTAACCTATCATTATTCATTTTATTTCTACCTTACTGTTGTCCCAACAAAGTGACCCAAGGCAACTTACAAAATATTTAAAAGACAAAGTACTTTAAGACAGTTAAAAATAGTACATTAGATACCAACTGAATCCTGTTATATAAACTACACCTGTATTTAATGTAGTGTAGTGGATAGAGTGACAGACTAGGACTCAGGAAGCAAGGGTTCAAATCCCCACTCAGCCATGGAAACTTACCAAGGAACTGGTAGAACCCGCTCAATAGGACCACTTACCTTGAAAACCCTATTAGAGTTGCTATAAGTTGGTTCCAACTTGATAGCACATATATTACAGTTGCTGAAGGGTGATGGCATCACTGGCAGGGAGAGATTTTCAGCAATTAAACTTCCTTCTGCCCCATGGTTTTTCTGACGTGCGAGTAATCTACTGCCTTGCATGCAAGCCACAGGAGTCTCAGAAAAGAAGGAGGGTGTCTTTAATTAATAAACATCTCTCCATGCTACTGACATCATCTTTTGCACAACAGGGTATTGGCCAGTATCTGAAAAGTTACAATAAAATAAGTAATTACGGTCAAAGACTAGCTCTAAATAAATAAAGAATACAATGCAGAACAAAATCTAAGTACTGTATCGATATACAGCTCAATGATTTAGGCATCAGGTTGTGGAGCCAGCGGTTAGGAGTTTGATTCCCTACTGTGCCTAGTAGGGGGAGGGCACAAATATCTTTAAACTTTACATATTAAAATTTAACTAAAACTTTGAAATAATTTAAAAGCATATTTAAAAGATTTTTTTTTAAAAAACACACCATTAAACTCCCTTCCCCAAGAATCATCTAAACCAGGCTTGTCCAACCTGTGGCCCGAGGGCTGCATGCGGCCCAGGTCGGCTCATAATGCGGCCCAGTGCAGTTTTTTATTTTTAAAGAAATTCCAAAGTTTCAAGTTACACTGCCGGCGCTTGCGGCCGGAATGCAGCTGGGGCATGTCACAACGGTAGGGGGGAGAAGGAAGGAAGGAGCGGGGGGGAGAGAGGGGCTGCGTGACTGCATTGCACCATCCCCGTCAATAGGTGGACCCCCTCCCGGCCCCATAAAGCCACCGGAGTCGAAGCTGGCAGCCTCTGCTGTCTGAGATCGCAGCTGCCAGTAAGCGCGCTTGGAGCGGGGCTGCGGAGGACGGCTAGGGCTGCCCCCAATGCGGCCCAAACCAAATTTTCATCTTCTAATGTGGCCCAGGGAAGGTGAAAGGTTGGACACCCCTGATCTAAACAGACCCAACTCATAGAGTTGTTAGGGTGATAAAGTGGGGATCAGCATAACTATGGACCCTGCTTTGGGATCACAGGTAGTTTCACTCAAGGATGGATATTCTTGTCCTTTAGAATTATAGATTTCTCTCTCTCTCTCTCTCTCTCTCTCTCTCTCTCTCTCTCTCTCTCTCATTACCTGTTCCATGTCAATTCATTCAGTTGGGGAAAATCTGTGGCACAGAGGTGCAGCATGTTCTTTGTATACAAAAGGATCCAAGATCAGTCCCTGGATACCTTCCAGGTACCTCTCAGCTGCTGCCAATCATTATAGGCAGTCTTGATGAATAGACGGAGCTGGATAGACAGATGATCTGAAATAGTAGAAGACTTCTATGAAACTTTCTGTCCGGTCAGCAGAAAGAGCCGTTAAGAAGTATATCCTATCAGCTGTCATTTCAAACTGACATGAAGTCAATAGGAACTGTTTCCAAATGAGTGACTGTTACCATCCAGAGAGCAATAGTGATGCCTGTCACACAGTATCAGTGGGACACAAAAGGGGTATGTTTACCTTTCCATATTAATGCAGAAGAATCTTTGCTTCCACAGATGTCAGGGCTGCATCAGGGTGAGTTGAATGAATGGTTCTCCCCTGTTCCATGCGGAAAAGAACAATGGTGGACAAATATACCCTGCTTCTGTGTACTACTTGAAGGGGAATACAGAAGGCTACCATTGCAAAAGGCAACTATCCAGTTATAATAGAAGTAGCCACATACTGTCCTTGAGCCATCCAGCGATGCAGCAGCTGTTCAGTAGTAAGGTTAACAGTTCCTGAGAGTTTTTTTTTTCTCCAGGAAACATGTTTCCATTGCAACCAGATAAGCTGTTGTTGTGGAGGCAAAATAATTGTTTGCACGTGTGTGTTTTGACCAAATATCCCATTATTAGTTGCTTTTTATTGAATATCCCTTTCTTTCACCACAAAATGGCCAAAGAGCACTTTTCCTCTGTATGCAACACCTGTGGCTCAACAATGTACCTAGTAGGAAATGCGGTATGTTTTTTTTCAATCAGTCTCGCCAAATTTTCACCAATGCTTTTTGCAGAGAGCTACATCCTGATTTCCCTCATTTCCCTATATTTGCCATGAATTCAAGGACGTAACAGTCATCTCTACCCTCCGGGTTATAAAACGATTCACAGAATTCTGAAGGCGGAGGCAGAATTGTGTATGAGTAAGTGGGATCCCATGACAGGGAAAGAATGACATCAGTCAGTTTTGCTCCCTGTCAGAATTCTATAAAGTGAGTTGCCCAGGAGCAAGTATTATGAGCACTGAAGAAAGTATTAGAATCTTTATATTTTATATGAGAGCCTTTTAAAATCTGCTGACTCTCAAATACCGGAAGCGCCTTAGTTAAAAATATGTTAGGATGTTGAGTCAGTTCCTCTTAAACCTTGCTATTTCACTTTAAATATGTAACTTTGTTTACTTAATAAACTTTATTTATTTAATCTGCTTTGTGATTTAGATGTCTTTCGGCTAAATATAAGACACCAGCAATGATAATAAAGAAAAAAAGCCTAATTAAATGAAACAAAGACCAAACAAGTGCCCATCAGCAAATCAAATAGGCACAATGTCCTCAAGCTCAGGAAAGTACTAGAGCAGAAAGAGGGAGCACAGACCCTGCAGAGGCCTGGTTTCCCTCCTACCAATGCAGTACAGTATACTGCCTTTCCATCTCTCTCTTCAGAAGTCTAAAAGACATGTGTGCAAACAAAGAAGTCATCCCTTAACCTTACAGCTACAATTGTACAGGGTTTATCCCTTACTAGCCACTGATGCATTTCTAAAACCAGAAAATGCATCTTTATAAAAAGACAGAGATATCATAAAATCTACATCTGCAAATTTATCTGAATAGGCTCTACGGCAGGGGTGAGCAATTAATTTCTATAGAGGGCCACATGAAAAATCTGAACTGTGTTCGGGGACCGAACCAACTTTACTTAAAAATAAAATGAAATGGTGATGTTATGATTGTTTTTATTTTAAACTTGTTAATCTTCACAAATACTAAAGAGGTTTTTTGCGGTAAGATAAGCAACTGATCAACTTTAAACAAAAAGCTATAAATGGTTTTGATGTTCAATTTGTTCAGTGAGAGAAATCCAGTCTGTCTTGGGCTTCAACAAGCACTTGAACACCGGACTGGAGCAACGACCGGCAGGCAGGACAGAAGTGGCTCGCGGGCTGTATGTGGCCCTTGAGCCGCACTTTGCCCAGGTCTGCTCTACAGTATGGATGCAAATATAGAAATAATGACTCTTGTTTCAATAGAACTCAATGTATCTCTTACTGGTGTAAGGCAAATCTAAAGCTCTTGCAGTCCCTTATGGTTCACTTCAGACATTTTCCGTTGTATACAGTAGTGAGTTGTATGTAATCAGGATGGAACTGATAATGTATTTGAAGATTTCAAAAACTGGAGCCATTCACCTCCAAACAGTACACTGTTTGTGTATCAATGCAAGAGGATTCTGGCCCCTAGATTGCATCCATATTTAGTCATATACCCATTTTTAAAAAAGAAGACAGATAGCCTTAGTTCATGAGCTGTGCAAGCTTATGAAAACTCACATCACAGTAAATGGTAGCACAACACATTTGACTTGGTCATTTGTTCCTACTGCATCACATGCCACACAATCCAGAGAAGCCATTAGTCTATAGAATGGAATTGCTCTGATGATTAAAAACAAGAAATCACAGCCCCTTTATGGAGCACAGTACAGGAATATGTAGAAAAATCCCAACACCACTTAACAGATCTGAAGTAGTGGCATGTTTTGAGGAAAGAGGAAATTCCTTCATTAGATAATAATAAATGTTGATGTGTTGTCAGTTCTGGCTTATGGTGACCCTTTTCAGGGTTTTCCAGATGGAGAATACTCAGAAGTGGTTTACCATTCCCTTCTTCTGTAGAGCTTGCCCAAGGCCGCACAGGCTGGCTCTATTCACAGGAGGCACAGTGAAGAATCAAACTCCCAACCTCTGGCTCCATCCAGATAGCTAAACCACGTAGCTAGACCTCATCAAATATCAAAGCACAAATCCAAAATGCCTCCATGGTCACTTCATGTGCTGTCTAAGGGCATAATTCATTACAAAACTTTCCTCCAGAAACATCACTGAAAATAAGCAGTGCTGTGCTTTTTTTCTTTAATAGCTGTACTAACTTTACAGTAGTTAATGTATGTTGTCATGTGCATAGCTATACATTCTTTCCTTTGTATCATATTTTGTATTTTCATGAAAAGTTACTGTATTGTCCTCTATTTCTAGAAAACAAACATACACCTGTAGCATCTACAAAGTTATCACCACAAACATGGTTTCAAATGTTAAGGTGGATTTTCTGTCCACATGTATTCACTGTTACCCTTAGTTCCCCACAGAAAATGCCTCCAGCTTTTACAAGGCCTGCTGCTCACATCGGCTTGATTTTGATTCAGCTTTTGGTTTGCAAAGATGTTACTAGAAAGCCTGAGCAGAAAAGAAGGAGTAAGGGTCAACTTCTCTGATATAACTTCTAGTGGACTGTTCAGAAAATTCAGCTTGTGTTATTATGCTCTGGGAACAGACAGCCATCTGGGGCACAGGTGAGATTGTATTGACAAAAGCATATGTTTTCATTGCTGAAAACAGGTCAGTGTTGACAGACCAAACAACACAGAAGCTTGAGGGAGCTGGGAGATGTTGATTTAGAAGGGTGTTCAGGGGGAACAAATGTATATACACCTAGTTCTAACAGTGATTAAGGGACTTCTTAAATGGGTTATTGGGGAAACCTATGTAACAAAAATTCATTTTATACCAGTCACTGAGTACTAATTGCTTTGGCCACTTGTCACGTGCTTGCATTCGTGGACGTAATGTAACATCCAGAAATGTGGCTCCAGGAAAATGCATCCAGCCGTGTTATAAGTTCTGTACTTGTTTTGCACAATATGTGCAGCTTCCAAGTCTCCCTTTTTGGCTTGTAACTACACTATTAGGCTAGCTACAGGATTTTGGGAACTGTCATTTTTTTAAAAAGAGAGGAACTTTTGAAAGTTTTGAGGGAGCCTGATGATTGTCATCTGTTTGTCTTTGCCCTCTCTGGCATAAGGGGCTATTATCTGAATTGTCAGAGCTGGCCCAAGACTTTGTGCTGCTTCCTACAAACAACGAGCAAGAAGGCGTCACTGTTACCTAATTCCACAGAACCAGTCTAAACTGGAAGCTGAATCTTCATTGACTTCAGTGGTCCACCACCATACCTGAAGGCAGGAAGCCCACTTAAGCCTGTGACACTGTTGTTTCAAGCCCCATGACACACACAGCCCTGTCCTCCATCCTGATGAAGCTGTCTCACTGGCTAGTGGTAGGACTGGCTCTGTTTTTGTTTTTTGATAGATAGGATGCTAAGGATATGAAAAGCCACACTTGGCTGCCTTGTGGCCAAGTATTTTAATACAGGTTCAGCTCCAGGGTAGTGTTGCACCTTGGAGACTGAGGCCATCAGTAGTCATAATATATGCGAATAGGAAAAACAAGGGTCAGCATGTGGCATCCTTGAGAACTGCCAGGGCCTGAGAAGCCTGGACGAGTCCACCATAAAAGCAATGCTTTGAACTAGAGCAGGCCAGTGAGCAATGTTACAGTAGGGACACTGCGGGAAAGGAAAAGTACCATGGAAGTGAGGAGGAGGAGGTGCACATCACAAAGGGTTTAATGGCGCCATCCCAGACCTGAACTTCCCAGTCTGAGCATACACATAAGGTGAGCAGAGCTGAAAGAAATGCAACATGTTCAAGGCTGGGCACAATTTCCTTTTCAGAAAAGGTTACAATTAGGGCTGTGCCCTGAATTCAGACTAGTCAGGAATTCTGAGCTGAACTGGGCTGATTTGGAACAATTTTCATGAAAGTGGAAGCAGAACAGCCAGATTCAGTTCTGGAATGATATAAGATACATTTGCAAACTGATTTGTGTCTGGAATATAAATTGAATTATGTTGGACACACATCACGTCAACCTATTTCTTTCTTCCTTTTCCCCCTCAAGGAAGCAAACTTTCAAGGTGCCTATGATGAAAAAAACCTGATATTAGCAGTGCACAATTTTGCAAGTTTGCTCCCTTCTCTAAGATCTTTTGTGTCTCCAAATTCAATGAATCTCTGTGCAAAACCAAAAATGTTACTGTCATTTTGCTTTTCCAGTGCAGGTGTGGGAGGCTCACAGATCAACTCAGATCCAGTACATAAATCAAATTGCATGGGGCATACGTTGTTGCTGGTCAACCCAGCTAGTGTTGAAGGCTTCTGGGAGTTTCAGTTTAAGACCATCTGAGACACCCTAAGGTCCCTAGAGACTGAATAAAAGAAGCACTTATTCATGCAAGCCATGATTGAACTGTACTCTTTCCCACCACAAGTAGTAATGATGGCCAAGAGTGACCAACTTGGACAAGAGTTAAAAGGGAGGATAGAACTACTACTGGCTGCTAGCCATGTGGGAGAGATACTCCTTCAAATACGACACATAGCATGCCTTGGTACACTGGCTGTTGTCCTCCTGTCCTGCTTGCAGATTTTCTGTAGGCATTTGTTTGACTATCTTCCAACATCTTCTCATGCACAGGAGAGCAGGATTCTTCAAACTGTACAAAGTGGGTCAACATCAGTATCTAGCATGCCTGGACAACTGTCAGACCAATCCTATGTTTGCTTGGAAGTAAATCCTGCTGTGTTCAGTGTGGTTTACATAGGATTTCACAGAGCTTAGAAAAGGAAAGTTTCCAAGCTCTGGGGATTTTAGATTTTTAACCTCATGCAGCAGAAGGGCGTTCAGTAGAAGCCGCTTCTCCTGCCAAGGAGAGCAAAGATTGTGAGCTTCTCAGAGGCGTCTGGCTGGCCACCTCTGGAGACAGAAAGCCTGGCTGAATGGGTCCTCAGCCTTATGTGCTTAGTCATGCAAGATAAACATGAGCTGCTGGGTAGCTGATTGGTTTCGATCTCTGGCTGTGGAGCGAAAGGTTGGGAGCTTGATTCCCCACTGGACCTCCTTGACAAGGTCTGGACTTGATGATCCATAGGGTCCCTTGCAGCTCTGCATGGATGATGATGATGATAATTAAGTTGAAGTGTGTGTGTGTGTGTGTGTGTGTGTGTGTGTGTGTGTGTGTGTGTGTGTGTGTGTGTGTGTGTGTGTGTGTGTGTGTGTGTGTGTGTAAAACAGTGGAAAAGAGGACTAGCAGTGCTTATGCTTTTCATACAACTGCCAAGGCCAACGTTTGCATAATTAGATTTTTAAAAACTGTCTCTTTGGAATACTATGGCAATAAGGAAGCAGAGTATTTTTTTTCCTTGTCTCTGATGTGCTGTCTGCATCAGAGCTTGGAAAAGCTGCTTTTTTTGGACTACAGCTCCTAGAATTTCCCAGCCCATGTGCCATCGCTTTCTCCCCCAAAGCAACTGTCCCACGTTCTTCATCCTCAAAGGGGTGTGTGTTGCTCTCATCTGTTCAAGTCCAGAATACTTGCCGAGATGTTGCTGTTCGTTTCTCCTTTGTGCTGTATCCTGGATTCCTCCACCAGGTTTCAAAGTTCGCCCAGTCTCTTAGTACTTCTCTCTTGAATGCCAACCTTGTTTATCCATTTATCGCAACCTGGCACTCTGTTGACTTCTATAAACCACGCCCCATGTGATTGTTTCAATGGCAGATTAAGGTGTTATTTCATCCGGGATAGTTCATTAGCTGAGGAGGCAAGTGCATACCTGTTTCTTTCTTTGTGCTTAAAAATCATCTGTGTTATTCAGTTCCATCCAGATTTGCTGGAACATGGGAGAGGGCAGAGGGCATACATTCATTGCTTGTTGACACAAGAAATAGACAAATTGCTTATTATTTTTGTAGCTTATTTTCTTTCATAGGCATTTGTGTGGCTTTTTTTTTCATAGATTTTTCAGGAAATCTGTCACTTTTTCAGGGTGGAATCATCTTTAGGCATTTATTGAAAGCCTATTCTACATATCTGCGAGTTGAGTCATGGCAACTGGACTTCTTTCCTATTAGGTTGAAACGTTTTGCTATTTATCCAAGTAGCTTCTTCAGTCTGAGGAGAGTCAGTAGGATACCCCTGATATATCCTCCATGTTGATTTCGCTTCCCCCTGGTCTGAATAGGCTCGATAGAAGGACAAAGGACTGGGGAGTGAGAGAAAATCCCACTTCTGCAGCCCTTCTCCACACTGTCTCCTTTTTATCATGCTGCCCTTTCATCCCTCCCAAGAAAGATTAGGACCACACACACCAGAAAGACCACCGTTAACAACCATTAACGACCCATGACAATGGCTGGAGAAGGACTGCAGAACTGGGATTATCCCTCACCCCCAGCTCTTTATCCTTCTAACAAGGCTATTCAGACCAGGGGAAAGTGAAACCAACATGGAGACTATATCAGGTGTCTCCGGCCAACTCTCCTCAGACAGAAGCTACTTGGATGAGTAGCGAAATGTTTCAATCTAATAAGAAAGAAGTCCAGTTGCCATGACTCAGCTTCCAGAAAACTTCCCCTGCATGACTGGGAATCTTCACTGACTTTATTCCACATAGGTCACACCGCACTGGTATGAGACTTCACCATCCATGGTAGAACTGTTTTTAGTAGTTTTTCTTTCTGTTTTCTTTCTTCTTCTTTTTGTTCAGTATGCCATAGGCCAAGTGTGAAGTCCTGAAATCGGTTTGCTGTCTAATTATTGTCAGGGGAACCATTGCAAAGGGTTTGCATTATTTTCCCTCCAGTATCACTGAGGACTCTTCCAGACCTGCCATTTTGGAGGCAGGGTGGTTCAAGCTGCAGAGGGAAGGAGTTGAGGTTAAGGAGTGATGTCCCATTTGGTGTGCTCCTCCCATCCAAACAGCAAATGAGCCCTTGCAGCCTGATCAGCTGTCAAAGCAAAAAAGAGCAAATAAGGAGGGGAAGAGAAAAGAAAAGGCAGAAGGGGGGGGTGGAGAGGGGAAACAGTTTAGGACAGAAAGAAGCAAGACAGAGAGTGTTAAGCGGGAGGAAATGAAGGTGGAATTTGATAGGAGCAAAAGGGATTCAAGAGCAGCCAGGAGAAGGCAAAGAATGTAGAAATGGCAGGTGAAACTGCCGGGAGAGGAGGAGGATGGGGGGACAGAAGGGGAACTTTTTTTAAAAGGAGGAATTGGCAGAGAATAGGTGAAAGAAAAAACAGAGGAAGATCGAGAGGGAGGAGAACAGGAAGCAGAGCAAGGAGCAAAGCCGCAGGACATGCAGAAAGTCCCTTGCCACTGCTGCCACAGTGGCCACTGGCACTTGCTCAGTCTCTCACTCACCCACCCACCTGCAGCACATTATCAGTGGTGCCATTTTCTCTCTTAGAATCTGCAGCCATGATGGCAGAGGCTGCTAGAGGCTGCTACCTCCAGGCTAAACGACGAGTGTGCTTAAAAAAAATGCATGCCCTGCTGTGGGCCAGAAGGGTGTGCAACAGCTCTTAAAGGGGAAGAATAGCTCAATCTAAGTAGAAACACAAGCGGACACAGGCTTTTAAAAAATCATTATACAAATTGTGCCCTGAGCAATTGATCCATATATCACATGTATATGCTAGTGTGGACAGACCCTGAGTTTGTTTCTTAATACAAGTTGGTTGGGAACATGAGGGTACTGCTGTGCTAATGTATGTTTTGTTGTTGTTATTGTTTTTCATACAGACATTTGGTTGGTCACTGTGAGAACAGAATCTTAGATTATACTGGACTTCGGTCTGATCTAACACAACTCTTTTTATATTCTGAAGACAAAAGAGTGGGATGTTTAGTTTCAGTTCATTTCATTTTTACAGTACTTCAGGTGTAGTATCCAGCACTTGAAAGTGTCACTTTTTAAACTGTTAATCTCAGAATTCCCCATCCTGGCTGAGGGATTTGGAGAGTATTTGTCAAAAAAGTAACCTTTTAAAGCTCTATAATATTTTCTTCTTTAACAAAAGGTGCCTGTGGGGAGCAGGTGTTGTCTCTGTTTTATATATAAATGAACAAAGCCACAAGATGTACGTGAAAAAAAATTTTTTTTTGTTTCCATTAGGCAAGACACATCAGACTGATCCTCTTTTCCCAGGATATGGATGATATTTCTCCATTCTTTTCCCTACACTAAAAAGGGAGTAACTAAATTCTAAAACCTTCCAATAAATTATGCATATCAGTACAGTGCTGCGTACCTGATGTGGGACTGGTTAGATACGAAAGAACAGAACAGAGTGGGTGTGACTAGCTTCTACAAAAATGGAAGATAATGGGGCAGAGAAGTGGAAGCTAGGACATTTAATAAGGTAGCCTGGAAAGACAAAGGGAAGGGAGTAAGTGACCGAGAGAAAATAAGCTACAGTATTAAGTGTACATTAAGCACTTGTGGGGGTTTTTTGTGGTAGCCACACCTGATTGTCTATGTATCCCTTGTTCATCACCAGCTATGGTGATTCCGCTATACTGCATCCGCTCCTTTTTTTTTTGAAAGAAATACACTTGTTCCTTCCAAACAGAACCCAAGTCGATAGAGTTTGAATCCCCTCTCCAGACAAATTTAATTTTACAAGTTAATCTTCTCTTGCCTTGCTTAAGGTACACACCAGGCATCTCCAGTCTGTGGGCTAGATATGGCTTACAAGATTTCCACATCTGGTTCACCAACTATTTATTCTCAGGCAGCAGAAGACTCTTATTGTGGACCATGCTCAGCACTTAGGGGAAGAAACACCATTTCTCAGCACTGAACACAGTATCATAGCTGGAGGAGCTGGAAAGAGTGTGTTTATGCGTATATGTGTATGGCCATAACATGTGTGAGAAAAGGTGGTGGCCAGAGTCACTTTAAGTCTACTTACACCAATAGCGGACCTATGGTACCTTGCCTCAAAGATCTCTGACACCCTGTCCCTGGATGTCGAGCTGGATAAACGCATTGGCAAAGCAGCTACCATGTTCTCTAGACTCACAAAGAGAGTATGGCTCAATAAGAAGCTGACGGCATATACAAAGATAGAGCCTGTGTCCTGAGTACCCTCCTGTACTGCAGTGAGTCCTGGACTCTTTGTGCATGGCATGAGAGGAAGTTGAACATGTTCCATATGCATTGTCTCCAATGCATTTTTAGTATCACCTGGCAGGACAAAGTTCCAAATAGAGTAGTCCTAGAATGAGCTGGAATTTTTAGCATGTATACATTACTGAAACAGCGACGTCTACATTGGCTTGGGCATGTTGTGAGAAGAGCTGATGGTCGGACTCCAAAAGATCTCCTGTATGGAGAATTAGTGCAGGGAAATCGCCCCCGAGGGAGACCACAGCTGTGATACAAGGATATCAGTAAGCGGGATCTGAAGGCCTTAGGAATGGACCTCAACAGATGGGAAACCTTGACATTTGAGTGTTCAGCCGGGAGGCAGGCGGTGCATCATGGCCTTTACCAATTTGAAGAGACCCTTGCCCAGCAGGACGAGGCAAAGAGGCAGTCACGAAACCAGCAAAATCAGGGAGCTGGACAGGGGACAGATTGTATTTGTCTTCAGTGTGGAAGGGATTGTTACTCTCGAATTGACCTTCTCAGTCACACTAGACGCTGTTCCAGTACATTCAGAGCACATTATCATAGTCTCTCAAGACTGAAGGATGCCTAATCAGTCACCCATAGTGGACCTAGTGGCCATGTGGTGTTTCTAAGGCAGCAATCTAGCCTTGCCTTAAGACAAGATCTGGTCACAATGTGATCCTGGAAGCCAATGTCTAGGAAACAGCTGAATCTTTATCTGGCATACTCTGAGAGCCATCAGCTTCGGGATCTCCATCTGAAGGGAGGGGACAGTGTATTTGATGTTATTTATTTATTTATTTATTTATTTATTTATTTATTTATTTATTTATTTATTTGATTTGATTTGATTTGATTTGATTTGATTTGGTTTGATTTGATTTGATTTATATCCCGCCCATCTGGTATATCATACCACTCTGAATGGGAGGCCTGAATGGGAACTGTGAGACAGAAACTGCAATTTGAAACAATGGCTAAGCTCTAACTGCCAGAAGCATCTTGAGGTTTTTCTCCGGCTTCTTTCAAGTATCTTTCTAGGAATATGTCATGGGGGTAGCCTTGCTATCACCTTGCGAAGAGGGCTGTGCTGTTTCCCCTTCCCCCATGCTTCCTTATTTACACAGCCTTGTGTTTAACAACTCATGTACTGTAGTTGCCATAGGCAACCAGGAAACCCATGGAGGCAGTGAGCAGACTAGCACAGAAAGGGACAGCTTTCCTCATACTTCTTTCTCCAGTGCATTTGGCTTCTGCATTACCTGTGGTGGAAGGAAAATCCCTTTTTCTGTGACCCATCCAGTTGGCCGAGCAGGCTGGCAGGCCTCCCTGTCCCTTCTCCACCTCTCTTTTTGATAGAAAGCAGCTTTGCTTCTTACTGGTTTGCAGTACATTGTGCCATCTGACTTCCCATCCGTTTGCTTTGTTTGTTCCTGAATATCTCTGAAACAATAAGGGCTAAATTCATAGAACTTCACATAGACATTAGCAATTTCTCAATTTCAATAACTAGGTTGCTTATGTCTCAGAGGCGGTTCTTCTGTTGGGCCCAGTGATAATTTGCAGTTAGTTGCACCTAAAGCAGGCATTTGCAGGACTCTTCTGTAAAGTGTGTCAGATAATCTTTAACTATAAGATCCCTTTTCGTTGGTGATGGAACTCAGTACTTTCATAAATATTTTCGTTGTAAATATTTTTGTCTATCCCAAAAGATCTCTGAATCAGTAACAGATATAAATACATATATTTGAATGGATTCTACTGTTTTTCCAACTTGAATTCCTGGATCGGTTATACAGTGGTGCCTCGCTAGACGATGATAATCCGTTCCAATGAAATCGCTGTTTAGCAAAATCATTGTCTAGCGAAAAGCATTTGCCCATTGGAATGCATTGAAACCTGTTTAATGTGTTCCAATGGGGAAGAATCGTCGTTGTCTAGCGAAGATGGGCCATAGGAAAGCTGCTTTGCGAACCACCGATCAGCTGTTTAAATTGCTGTCTTGCAAAGCTTAGGTCCCGAAAACACCTGTTTGTGAGCGCGGAGGGAGCTGTCAAAATTGTCGTCTACCGAAAATTGGTTTGCGAAGCAGGGACCAAACATTGTCCAGCGAAATTCCCCCATAGTAATCACTGTTTTGCGAATCGCTATAGCGATCGCAAAAAGCCAATGTCTAGCGAAAAAACTGTCATGCGGGGTAACTGTCTAGCAAGGCACCACTGTATCTTGAAATGCATCCCCCCCCCCGAGAATCCCAACTGGGCCCGTTGATAATTACCTTATAATAGTGTCTGACCTTTTCTGCTAAGAAAGTCATATCAACAGCAACAGGGGATGTACACTGAATTTTGAGAAATTCTGTAAAATCAGGGCTATCACAGGTCAGAGCAAAGGCTGCTCATGGTGCAGGTATGTACCTCACAAATCTTAACAATAAAATCCAGAATTCAGGGGCTTGATTTTTTTTAATGTGTGGCGTAATGAAAAGCAGGAAAAGGGAATGAGAAAACCACAGTACCTTATAAGGAAAACATGGCAGTGGCTTGAGTTGATGACAGTTGAGAAGGAGTCTGACAACTTCAAAACCTAAGGACGCTCAAGGACCTCTTCTGCACAGCCCAGCTGCTATGGTGCCAACAAGGTCCTCAGAGGAAGGTCACTGATCTATATACAGGTACTCCTCACTTAACAACCAGTTTAACGAATTTACGACCCTTGTAAATCCGTGCTTGCGTCTTCACCACACCTCTTCTCAACAGCACATGATTTATTATGCCTTTATACACTATTATTGCTCCCCACCTATTGACCAGTTTGCTTAACAACCTAATCCTAAGAATGGAACTTAGTCGTAAAGTGATACAGTATATGGATTGCTGATGGCACAGTTTGGATCGGGGTGGTGGTGAGAGAGACCTGATCTGCAAACATTTCTACTTAGATAAATCCTTCCTTTCCCTTTAAGAGCTGTCATGCACCTTTCTGGCCCAGCAATAGGACATGCATTCTATTTGGCACACCTATTGTGTGGGAAAGGGAGGGGGGGAAAGAGAAATTGGAAGGGTACTAACAGAGTGAAAGAGGAGCAACATAAAACAATTATTTAACTTCCTCTGACCCTTTGTAGATGGGGAAGTGCTGAATTGGCAGCTGATTGGTCTACAAGGGGTCATTTCCTTTTTGGACAGGAGGAGCACACCAGATGGTTCATGACTCTTCTCTTTGTCCCCAAACACACCTTTTATGGCCTCATCCACCCCACACCCAAAACAGCCAGTCTAGACAGAGGCCCAGTGTGATCTAGTCCCCCACAGCATAAAGGGCACTTGTTAACTGAACTGGCGAGACTAAGCAGCCAGGAGCAGCAAGTGAGAAAAGAAGAAAAAGAGGTAAAAAGAGATAAAAAGAAAAAGAGAGAGTAAAAAAAAGAGAGAGAGAAATAAGCCAACTTGAGACATAGCTGGTCCTCATACCTGAAAAAGTAGGTCTCTGCAATTCGGCACATCAAACCCTCTATTTAAGGTCTACCATGTGCCCCCTGATTCAACATGCTGAGTTATATCCATTTGCCTTTCCACATTCATGTGAATGGCGGCTTTCCCATATATTCAGAAATGCACAAAGACCAATACAGACATGGCTCAAATCGGAGGCTCTCCCAAAGGGCATGGATCAAACTGGGTCCCGATGTGTATGCCTTTATTCAGACATGGATCATTGGGGGGGGGGAGTGCACAGCCCCAAATACAATTATGAATTTTAAGTAGTTCCACCTGTTGGCCTCTATCAACTGACTTTTATTTTGTCACAGAACAACGTGTACTACAAGCAGTATTTTTCCCCCTTAGAAATAGGCTTAGGTGATGATTTTTTTCTGTGATGGAAAGAAATCTGACAAACCAATGAATGGAAATACTGTTATTTTAACTGCAGTGAACTAATGAACGGCCAATAGGACCCCCCATATCTGCTGAGGACTGGTTCCAAGCACCCCTGTGGATAATGAAAACCATGGATAACAGTGAACACTATATATATAATGGGAAATGGGGGAAATATTTTACATGTATTATCAGAAATGGCAACTAGAGGGTACCAGAGACATACTTCTTCACTAACAAGTGTTCATAGCATGGTCTCTGACTATGTGAAAATCGGTTTTTCTGGATTTTTTTCTTTTAATATTTGAAATATTTCAGACCATGGATATCCAGGTCCTACTGTAATTGTGGAATAGATTGCCACCAGCCCCAAGCTTCTAAACAAGGAACTCCAGTTCCACATAAGTGAACATCAGTATATGTATTGCAATGAGTGAAAACTGATGTAGAGGGAAGAACAAAAAAAGCTGGGCCATTTTTCTTAGGAAGGATGAGAAGAAAAACATGATTTTCTCTGCATGTGGAACTACAGGCCAAAATCCCATTGAGAGAAACAGCATGCCTAAGAGCAACTGCAAAGTGGCTTTTCTCTCATCGCTTGTCATGTATCTGTGACTGAACTCATGAGCGGGCATGCACTTGCTTCCTTAACCAGAGGAAGATGAGCAGCACAACAACCCTCAGAATCAGAGAAATACTACTGTATATCGTGTGATTGACTACTGTGTTTCCCCGAAAATAAGACAGGGTCTTATATTAATTTTTGCTCCAAAACACGCACATTAGGGCTTATTTTCAGGGGATGTTTTATTTTTGTCATATACAACAATCTAGGTAAAGGTAAAGGTTCCCCTTGACATTTAGTCCAGTCATGTCTGACTCAAACGGGGGTGCTCATCTCCGTTTTCAAGCCATAGAGCCAGCATTTATCCAAAGACAGTTTCCATGGTTACGTGGCCAGCGCAACTAGACACAGAACGCTGTTACCTTCCCACCAAGGTGGTCCCTATTTATCTATTTGCATTTTTAAATGCTTTCGAACTGCTAGGTTGGCAGGAGCTGGGACAAGTGACGGGAGCTCACTCTGTCGCGTGGATTCGATCTTACGACTGCTGGTCTTCTGACCCTGCAGCACAGAGGCTTCTGAGGTTTAACCTACAGCGCCACCACATCCCTACGACAATCTACATGTATTCAAATACAGTCATGTCAACTTCTTCTGGTTGCTGCACAATGGTGGAGGGTGGGGTTTCACTTAACTGGGGCATATTTTTGAGGTAGGGCTTATATTATCATACTAGTGCTTATTTTCAGGTTAGGTCTTATTTTGAGGAAAATAGGGTACCTATACTGCATGGAATCAGCAGGATTCTGGCAATGATTTTTAACCCAAGCAAAGCCAGGCATACGACTAGTTGATAAATAAACATTACAAACCACTGAACTGCAAAAAACACAAAACAAAGCAAAAGAAAAAAAACTTACTTTTTAGGGCTGCCTCAAAAGTAGACTGACTGCACTCACCCCCATTTGTAAAAAAAAAGTCATTAAATGTCATATTGCAAATAGCCTCACTCTCAAAAAACAACAGGATGGCACAAATGGACAGGAAGCATCCGCAACTTGCCCTTTGCTTCCCTATGCAGCATCCTGTAGGAAATGCAACACCTCTTTCCATCAACATGACCAGGGCACAGACTGGACTGTACTGCTGTTAGAGACTGCAAGAGATGAAACATTGAGTGAACAGCATTCCACTTGTAGCATGCTTCAGTGATGGTGGGTATGGATATCTCCAAATTGGAGAGTAACTTTTGTCATGATCTAGTTTTAATGGGAAGAGGGCAAGTTGGGGAGGGAAGAATAATGGGCTATAGATCCATCATCTGAATTGTTTCCATACACTGCTGTGTCTCATTCAGGAGGGAAGAATATAAGCTTTGTTTTAACCACACTGTTTACCAGGTTACCATGTAAGTCCTTTCCGAAAGTGTTGCATCTCTCTCTCTCTCTCTCTCTTTTCATGTTTTCCTTCCTTTAATATTTCGACATCTATCCTGATAGCACTGCAAAACAACATCTATTAGTCATTTACTGAATGCTGCTGTGCTTGCTTAATTATTTCACAATTTACACAGCTTTAGAACCTTTCACGGAGTACTCCATTGCAATCTAATCTTTCCAAAAGAACCACTTTTGATATAAAGCACTGGCAAGTTTTCAGTGACAGGACCTACATTTTGGGTCATATGGAGTACAGTACATACAAAAAAAAGCAGACAAATTGTACCTATTGCAATTGTAATTCTACACACTGCATGAAGAATAGCATAAGCCTTGCCTCTGGAACAACCTTCCCCCTGATATTCGCGCGGCCCCCTCGCTCGGTATTTTCAAAAAGCAATTAAAAACACTGATGTTTCGGCAGGCCTTCCCTCCTAGTTAATTCCTGATCCCCTTCTCTTTTCTTTCCTAATGTTTTAACCCAATGGTTGAAAGTTTTCTATTATGTAACTCTTTTGTTTTTATAGTGTTATCCCATGTTGTAAGCCGCCTAGTGTGGTCTATCGACTAGATAGGCGGGATATAAATAAATAAATAAATAAATAAATAAATAAATAAATAAATAAATATTTCAACGTTCTCAATTCCCTTTTTCAAAAGAGCCTAGACCTATACATTCAAGTTCCCTACATGTACAGTGACACTTTATGTAGTATTAGAGATTAATGTAGTATAATTGGTGGACAGAGTGATTTATTGTCTTGATTTCATCAAACCTTAGCACAAGACCCTAAATATACTGTATAACCTTAGTATTCCAATTTTACAGGCAAAGAACTGAGACACTCATATGGCTGCAATGATTTCCTGGACCCATTTCAATGTCTGCAAACCCTAGACAATTCTGGAAATGCAGAAGTTCATGATGCATTTAGGGGTTTTCAGAACAGGCCTTAAGAGTAGATGAGCTGAGTGTTCAGCCTAGGCACCAAGAAACAGGGGCAGAAGTTGGAAATTTGACTTTTCTAAATTACTACCCCCTGAATTTCCTAGCCAGGATCTACTGTCCATGGTGGTTTCTGGAATTCCGGAAACTGTAGCCTAGAAAAAGAACTGTTCCAGTTTCTGTAAAGCAGGTACTGTATCAGGATGAGCTTGGTGAACTGATAATACTGAATTTATTTTCTGCAGTAAACTAAGGCCAAAAAACCAACACCAAACCCAGAGGCAGTGTTTTGAACCCCACCCTCCACATTTGTACAGAAAATGAGCTTCCTGGAAAAATAAATTTCCATCTGCTTTTAAAGTATGCTTCTTTCAAGTCTGGATTTATGTCATTTTGTTCTTTTAAAAAAAGCAGGAAAAAAGTTTACTCTGCAGCAACATTAGCAAGCACTACGAGCTTGAAAAATAATGTAAACATGAAAAGCACAACTTGGCAACAGTAAAGAACTGATGGCTGAGTGGCTGAGTGGGTGTTCCGGAGATGTTCCTCACTCAAGTGCTATTTATTCTGAAGGTCTTACTGGCTTAGTGCATAAAGCTCTGAGAGTGGTTATGAATAAATGAAAGTAGATTTTATTGTGAGAAGTGGCAACAACCTACATTAGCGATACCTGTCCACAAAGAAACCTCTTATTGAGTAGGCACTCTGGGTTGCTGCTCGAAAGGCCCCTTTCCTTCTCTCTCCAATGTCTGCTTGCTCCTCTACTGCACTTTATATTTACATACCACAAAGGCATCAGGCTGCAAAGTAGAAAGTGAAAGACAAACAAAAAGGAAGTTCAGAACAAAAGAGACACAGAGGCAAACAGGCTCTTAGATTATAGGCAGCAGCACTTAGCAACATTACACACATACGGTACATACGCGCCACACAGATATATATATACATATATATGTATAGGACTGCAATTCCTAGAGTTACTCAGCCAGCATGGCTACAATCTTGTTGAGTTGGGCATGACTAGTGAATTTGGTTGGTGGACTGTTTGCTTGTTTGTGCCTCCAAAATGAAAACATGAATAAATTTGATTTTTTTTTAATTGTCCGCTTTCTTCCTCCTCCAGTTTTCACATCTGTACATAGTAATCAGGGATACCATCCCATGGATGATCTTAGCCTTGGTCTGCATTAGCCACTGACACGATTTCTCTCCCCTCCCCCACAATTTATGATGCTTCTGAACATTTCAGAAATAAGAACAGGATTTACACATTATTTGTCATGCTCAGGTACTGCAAACTACAGGCCGTGGCTTCTTTGAATTATACTTCTGTTACCTGCCAAGACATGACATTTTAATTCCTCTGAAAATTACATTTTGTTGCAGAATAGACACAAAACTAGATCTATATAGTAGGTGTTCTGTGACATTGTCATCTGCACAATGATAAACAAAGCCCATTATCCTGGAGTTAACTTTCTGCCCCCAATAGTAAGCTCCCCTTTGTATGCCCTGCCTCAGACTGCCTGCAAGATAGGTTATGCAACCAGAACAGCTGACCGGAGTGGGGAGCTACTCTTATGCTTTGGATTGGGTCTCCTGACTAACGTTAGCCACTTTAGGCTACCTGCTGAAATTTCAGTCCCTGCAAGTTGTGCTAGTGGTTTACCTACACAAAATGTTGCAACCAAACCCTAAACAGTTTAAGATCTCGATACCTAGCAGGACGCCTTCCCCCACCTAGATCTACTCGAGTCACTTGCTATAGCCAGGAAAGACGGCTGAGGGCCCTAATGCCGAGAGAGGCCCGGAAAGAAAGAACAAGAAACCGGGCCTTCTCGGCAGTGGCCCCTCGACTTTGGAATATTCTGCCATCAGAGATCTGCCTAGCACGATCACTGGGTGTTTTTAAGAGCCAATTAAAGACTTGGCTCTTTAGGCAGGCCTTCCCTCCTGTCAATACTTGACTTTTACTTTCTACTTAATCTTTTGTTTTATATTTTCCATCTTGATTAATACTAATATTATCAATGTAAATCGTTGTTGTAATTGTTTTTATGAATAATTTTATTGTGAGCCGCCCTGAGTAGACATATGTCGAGAAGGGTGGGATATAAATAAATAAATAAATAAATAAATAAACAAACAAACAAACAAACAAACAAACAAACCAATCTGTTGCTTTTTGCCCATGATGTGTGCTGTAAAATCACTTCTAATTTAGGATGACCTAATGACTTAATAGTTTCCACCAGCTTAAGTCTTGGAACAAAAGGCTGTGGTTTTCTTTATTCAGTCTAGCCATGGCATCTTAGCTCTTCCTCTTTTCCTATTGCCTTTCAGTATCCCTAGTATTATTTACTTCTCCATCAGGTCTTGTCTTCTTCTGAGAAGTGGCGACAACCTACATTAGCAATATCTGTCCAAAGTACAGTAACCTGAATCATATGGTCATGATGTTTTGGTCATTAATTATTTTTAGTCATCATCACATAGTAGGAGGGGAAAGGGGGTATGTCATTTCATTCCTGTGCCCCACGTCCCCTTGTGTTAGGAATACCAAATCATATGCAAACAAAAATGAAATGACTATAGCACTGGGGGAAAACAATCATACATATAGTAATCTTTTTAAATGACTAATTTCAAAACACTGTTGAAACACCCCTTAAAAACAGTAATGTACAGCATCCTACCTTTCTTTAACTGGTAAAAGGCTACCTAAAAGTGAAGGTCTTTACCTGTTGCCAGAAAGATAGCACAGAAGGGCCCACTTGGCCTCTTAAGGGAAGGCATTCTACAATCTGGAATTTGCCACCGAAAAGGCCCTCTCTTGTCGCCTCACCAAACATTCTGAGGAAGGTAGTGGGGCTGAGAGAAGGCGCTTCCTCAAAGACCTTAAAACCCAGCCTTGCTCATATGGGGCGGGGGGGGGGAATTCAGTTCTTTGGTCAGGCTTTATAAGTTATCACCTGCACTTGGAACTGGGTCTAGAAAGAATCTGGCAAGTTGTTGTAACAGGGAAAGTATTTACTCCTTATAACCAGCCTTGGTTATCAGACTGGCTGCAGCATTTTGAACCAGCTGAAGCTTCCAAACAGCCTTGAAAGGTAGCCTTACATACATCAATTTCAATAATCCAAATAAAGTATAACAAATGAATGTGCCATCAAACCGAAACAGACATCTCATTGCTCTTTCTCTCTTTCCGTATGAACCCATGATGCACTAAAACGGAAGTTATGTTCTCTGGTTTTCAGTGGTGGGGAGGATTTCTTCCCTGGAAGTGAAGAATACGGGAAGTATATCTCCACTAACCCAACCACAATCCTAACCCTAGCTATCAACAGTAGAGTTTGCGTTTGATTCAGAAAATACCCAGTAATTCACTCTTTGCAGGAGAATTGGTTGGCAAACACAGAGGTGAAGAACTTGACCGATAATAAATGAATACATAAAAATAATCCAGTGACCATAAATAAGCACTAAAAAAGGTTTGAATAAAGAATTAAGGTCAGAAAAGAATTTATTTTCTGAAAGAACAATTGCACTGCATTTAGCGTTTGGACACCAAATTTTGGTGGTAAATGGCACTGCCAACTATATCTAGTAAACTGTTGTATCTTTTAGAGGTTAGACTCTCCCTTTCTTTGGCAGATACTAAAGTCAAGAATTGAAAAGCAACCAATTAATTGTCTCCAAGCTTGCTCTCAAACCTGATGGATCCTAAAACATGTAGTACTGGTGAATATTTCAAAGCTTGATGCATGGACCTCACCTAGTGAGTTTTTGAACTCTTAGGTTGTGCCTCATTGTACAGATCTGTTAAAAAAAAAAATAAAGATCTTTGCCTTCCCACTCTCTGAATTGTCTGAAATAGTCTATTAAAACTGTTGATGTAAAAATCACGCTGATGGGGAGAAAGATGGTATTAATTCCATAACAAAAATTTTGAGGTGTTAAAAAGAAGAGGATTCGAAATGTGATTAATATCTTTAGTTTTTTGAGCTTTACAAGGAAGTTCATGGATTAGATCAACATCATCGCACTCTAAAGGGAGGCATTCTTCTGAGCCACAGTAAGTAATGATTTTGATTGATTTATATAATTGGTAAGATACATAACAGAGACATAAGTTAGGGACTCCTACTTCCTCATCTTTACAGTATCAAAGTATGGTGGCTTTTCTAATCCTTTCTTTTTGTTATGATTAATACATGTCATTAAATATGTTTGCTAATCCTTCAACAAGTGGTCTGAAATAAGCAGAGGCAATGACCAGGAAAATTACATGCTGTGAAGCAAGTGGCTAGAGAGGAAGACCTCCCCCACAGATTTTTTTTTCTAGTATTAGAGTTAAAATCGCCTAATGAAGCTGTACAGTGAGAGATTCCAGACAAGTAAAATCAGTACTCCATATGGGCTGAAAACATGTTGATTAGCATAGTAAGTCTCCACTGATGCAGACCTCTTGAATCAGTGGGGATTTGGTGAGTCAAATCCTCCAAAAGTTCCACTGATTCAAATGGACATTCTCTAGTTGTGACTTACTTTAGCATAGTAAATTGCAACCATAGGAGACCTCTATAAATCAATGCAATGTATGGAAGAGTTGACTCATCAAATCCCCACTGATTCAATAGATTTACTCTAGTGTGACTTTCTACGCAAAACAACAGACCGTCAGCCATTATATCATCAAACTGCTGGAGACCTTCAATTCCCCACTGTGCCTCCTTGACAAGTTTGGACTCAATGATCCATAGGGTCCCTTTCAACTTTGCAGTTCAAAAACTATGGAATTCACTGCCCCAACAGTGTTGAGCTGGGAGTGCACTGTTAATGGATTTTTTTCCATATGAAAAATCATGGACAATTATGAGAAATACAGCAGGAGCAGGTGAATATTGTTTGTATCTCAAAGGGGAAAAATGTCCTGCTCCCATTTACAAAGTTAATTCTAGGATGTGCTTGAAGAGTATTCTGGATCTCCCCAGAGTTTGGAAACACCCACCATTATTTGTTTGTACCTTTTGGGGACTCAGAAAAGGGTCTCCTAAAAGTCAAATGATAATCTCCAGTGACTTGGTCTCTCTCACACCATGACATTTCTTAGAGCCTTAGGGGGTTTTGCCAAAGTAACTCCTCTGAGCTCCAACGCAGAAGTACAATTAGCCTAAAGAATAGCTGGCTACAGTAGCCAATAGAACATTATGTAAGAGGAGTTATTTTCATTCCTGTCTCTCAGCAACCACTTGTGATGGATAACTGCATGTGAAGGATATTGGACTATTTTGCAAATGGTCTCGTTATCTAGACACAGGGAGGAAAAGTTCACACACAATGAATATTATTCTTGGGAAGCAGTTCAAACACTTCTCAGCTGGCATATTCCATTAAACAGAGCAGTACTTGAATACAAAGACGTAAAACAATACATGGAAACTGAACAGCGCCATCACTCAGTTTCTTAAATGCTGAGTCTTGGCTTCTACTTGATCTTGCTTGCAAGAGCAGCTCTGTAATTTTTAATGCTGTAGGTCATTTGCCTATTGATGCTCAGCATGACAATAAGACCCAAAAATATGTTTCTTATGGCGTAAAATATACGGCATCCAACTGAGAAGCTTCCCAGTGCAGCGGGAAATCAAAAGTCATGGAATTTGGAACAGTTTCAAGCCAGACCCAACTGTAGAAGCACCTCTATTGTGGAATGGCTATTCATGGGAGCACTTATGATGAAGCTGTGATTTCCATACTTTCAACTTTTGAAGGCTTCCTTTCCACCTTGACATGAGAGACTTGCATGCTGAACATATGGCCTCTGTCCTTTCAAGCTAGCATGGCTTGCATGCTAGGAGCACTACATGAAATTCATGGTGTTCAATATATCAGTTGCTATATATGATCTCCAGCGTTGTGTTCTTCCTGGATATTAAAGAAATCATGCAATACACATTTAAGTCTCTCATGGGAGTGCTGGTAAAAAAAAAAAAAGCTATGTTTAAGGGAATCTGATAAGTCATGGATTATTTTTCCATGAGTGCAGCTTTGATTTACACAGACCTTCACAGTGCTATTTTAGTAATCTAGTTCCTTCCTTCCTTACATCCAACATTCTCTTTTCATTTTTACCTGTCATTATACTTAAAAGAAACATTTCTATTTCACGCGACTCTCCATAATAATTGGCTGAAACGTCTCTGTTCCCACCCCTCTTATACACACACACAGACACAAAACCATACACAGAGAGGGAATGTGCACTAGTGATTGCAGCAGGATTGTGCTCACTGCTTCACCAAGTTATGACAAACAGCTCCAAGCTCTGTTTTTGGAATGTTGTTGTTGTTTAGACGTTACGTTGTGTATGATTCTTCATGACCCCATGGACCAGAGAACAGTGTCATCGAAGCAACCAGAATGAATTTGACACAACTCCGGAAGGCAGTGGAAGACAGGAGGGCCTGGTGTGCTCTGGTCCATGGGGTCACAAAGAGTCGGACACGACTAAACAACTAATCAACAACATTCTGCATCTAAGTAAAATCTAAGCAGGGAGACAATATACAGCCTTGTCATACTCCTTTCCCAATTTTGAACCAATCAGTGTTTCCATATCCAGTTCTAACTGTTGCTTCCTGTCCCACATATAGATTTCTCAGGAGATAGATAAGGTGATCAGGGACTCCCATTTCTTTAAGGTCTTGTCATAGTTTGTTGTGGTCCACACAGTCAAAGGCTTTTGCGTAGTCAATGAAGCAGAAGTAGATGTTTTTCTGGAACTCTCTGGCTTTCTCCATAATCCAACACATGTTAGTTTTTGGAATAGTCAGTGCTAAATGTGTACTTATGGTATATGTGTGGCTAAGATAAGACAGGTGTGTTGTACTATATGTTGTTAGATCAAGTGTGGGAGAACCTCCCAGGGACTCCATTTTGGAGGACAGCATCCTCATGTATACTGTGATATACAATTAAGTCCTAGGTCAAATTACTATATTTGCCATTAAGCTTCAGTGTTTTTGAGAAACAATGACAACAACTGGTTTGTAGTAAGACACTAATAATAATAATTGTGTGGTTTCTTATGGTAACCCTTTTCAAAGTTTTCTGGATAGAGAGTACTAAGAAGTGGTTTACCATTCCTTTATTCTGAGGGCTTCCTGGGACTGTGCAGCTTGCCCAAGGCCACACAGGCTGGCTTTACTTGTAGGAGGCACAGTGGGGAATCGAACTTCCACCCTTTGGCTCTACCTAAACCACGGAGCTATCCAGTCACTAGGACACTAGTGTTTAAGAAATATGAGCTACTTCAGTTGCATAATAAACAGACGGACCAAACTGTACTCCCTGTCAAAAATGTTTCATCATGAAATGGTGAGGATCATCAGTAAGCAAAGGTGGATATTGTTTGGTCCTTTCTCATCTCAAATGGGATAAATACCAGCCGTTGTTTCTTGGCTAATTTCCAGTGCAGGTAATTATGAAGTGAAATGCCCTACTTACACTTCCCTGTAGTTTCAATCACGCAAATTGTTCTCATACTCTGTGGGGTACTAGTACTGTTCTCATTAAATAGCTACAACTTCTCTCCCACCTTGGAAGCTCTGCCTTTTCTCGGTTTCACTGCATACACACACGGATGTGTGCACACAAACAGAGACACACACACAGAGAGATAAAGAGAGAGAGTGGGAACCCGTCGTGTAAATCAACATCATTTCCACTGTGTTAATGGACCTGAGCCAGTTTACCTCAACTGAAGATCTTGACCAGCGAGCATGGGATGTAATTCTTTCCTATATCGCACTGCTATAAATAGAAGCTAATTGCACAACCTTATTATTGTTATTCATTTGGACAATACAGGAAAGACCTTCCAAACACTGAGGTATCTCATGCTGACCTTCTTCGTACAGGCATAGCACACTGTTTCCTCTCATTGTCACACTATGTGTCCATCCACACAAAGTTCACAATGGGCACACAGGTGTCTTCGTCCAGCTGTTTTGAAGAAAATATTCCAATGCTAGCCCTCTCACACCTTCTTTCTCAAGCAAATGTCACTCCGGCAATGAGGACTGGAACATGCAGGGCTGACACTAGCAAAGGGGAAAGGGAGGCGGCTGGCCAGTCACCAGATTTGGCATGCCTTGAAAAGGCATGTCTTTACATGGTTATTACTAATTTTTACTGCTAGAGATGGGGAGGCACATTTGAGAGATTTTTTTTGGCATCTGTCCCAAACAGTCTGACTGGCTTTTAGTACTATGTGACTTAACACAAGTGGGTGGGGGATTATACTGAATCTCAGGCAGCAATGCCTCTTAGGACAGCCCTCTATCTTGTGAAAAACAATAACTACAGATGTATAATCTGCTATTGTGAATAACAGTTACAAAATTCTCTCTCTCACACACACACACATACACACACACACACACACACACAGAGAGAGAGAGAGAGAGAGAGAGAGAGAGAGAGAGAGAGAGGTGGGGGTGGGGTGAGCTCTTGCTTCTGGTTATGTTGCAGTACTACCACCTCTGATGAAGATTCAACTGATAGTCTGGCCATATTTTATATATAAAAATATATAATATATAAAATATGGCCAGACTATCAACTTTGGAGGCCCATGGAAACACGGATGAGGCAATATTGAGATAACGCAACCCCATTCTACTGCCTAGAAATTTGTTCACATGACCAAGCCTTCATGGCTGCAATTTTCATAACTTTCAGGGGCAAGGACTAAGACGTTCTTGGGACACAATCTTACTTCAACTGTTCATCCTTCTGTCTCTCTTTTGAAAGGAAAAAAAATCTTCAAACGTGGGCTGCGTTGTTCTCAGCAAGTGGCCACACTTCTGGGGTACACAGTCTTTGGAAACAGTTGCAGAGTTTTGAGTTTCTGGAAATGCAGGGATTCACAGAGCAGAATTAGCTTCAAGATCCCCAGTTTGTTGTTGTTGTTGTTTAGTCGTTCAGTCGTGTCCGACTCTTTGTGACCCTATGGACCAGAGCATGCCAGGCCCTCCTGTCTTCCTCTGCCTCCTGGAGTTGGGTCAGATTCATGTTGGTAGCTTCGGTGACAGTGTCCAGCCATCTCATCCTCGGTCGTCCCCTTCTCCTCTTGCCCTCAGACTTTCCTAACATCAGGGTCTTTTCCAGGGAATCTTTTCTTCTCATGAGATTTATTTATTTATTTATTAAACTTACATCTCGCCCATCTAGACAGTGTCTACTCTGGGCGGCTTACAACAAAGTAGCATAAAAACAAGTCACACACATTTTACATCACAATTTAAACATTATAATAATGTAGCTCAAGATGTAAAAACAGTCAAAATGGAAAAGTAAAGACAGAAAATTAAAATAGAAAAGTAAAGCTCAAGTAGTGACGGGGGGGGGGGGAGCCTGCATAAAGAGCCAGGTCTTAAATTGGCTCTTGAACTTCAAAAACAATCAAAAGCATCAGTTATTTGGTGGTCAGCCTTCTTTATGGTCCAGCTCTCACCTCCATACATCACTACTGGAAAAACCATAGTTTTGACTATGTGGACCTTTGTCAGCAAGGTGATGTCTCTGCTTTTTAAGATGCTGTTTAGGTTTGTCATCACTTTCCTCCCAAGAAGCAGGCGTCTTTTAATTTCGTGGCTGCTGTCACCATCTGCAATTATCAGGGAGTACAAGAAAGTAAAATCTGTCACTGCCTCAATATATTCCCCTTCTATTTGCCATGAGGTGATGGAACCAGTGGCCATGATCTTAGTTTTTTTTATGTTGACCTTCAGATCATTTTTTGCACTCTCCTCTTTCACCCTCATTAAGAGGTTCTTTAATTTCTCCCCACTTTCTGCCAGTGTTGGTGATTTTCGTTCATCTTCCCAATGGCAAAAAGGCCCAGACAAGTGGGCCAAGAATTGTGATCAGCACCAACTCTAGCATTAAAGTCTCCGAGAATGAACAGTGGTCTCTCTCAGGGACTTTTTTGATAATAGCTGCCAGATCATCATAGAATTTGTCTTTCACTTCTGTTGTGGACGACAGTGTTGGTGCATATGCACTTATGAGGGTGACCGGTCTTGCTGACGAGTGGAGCTGCAGAGACAGGATTCTTTCACTCCCCACAGTAGGTGGAAAAATGGATCTCAGAAGAGTATTTCTGACTGCAAAGCCAACACCATATTCCCTGGTCTCATTCGATGGTTTTCCCTGCCAGAAGAATTAGAAGTTTTTTTCTTTGACAGATCCCATGTCTGGCAATCGCGCTGAAATACTAAAGAAGGCAGATTCCATTGTGTGTATCAGTATCAGTGGATCATCTCTGCAAGACCAACAGGAACCGGTAGGCAGCAAGTGCTGAGAGAGGGACACAAGATTTTGGAGGTAAGAACTTGCACAGGCCCCTCACAAAGGTAGCCTTTTGGCTTTCAGGCATGGACGTTTTCCTATTAGCAGCAGGAGAGAAAGATTTAGTCCCTGCGGCTTTCCTTCATGGAAGGAAACAGCAACCGTCTTGTTGTTTGCCCTGGGCAGCCAGGGGTTGTGGCCAGTGTATGTTTTGTTCAAAAATTGTTCTTTTGGCATGTTTTCAACTTCTTTCCATGAGAGCTGTTCCATACCCCTGATTGTTTTTGTTGGTTTTTCTCTTACCTCTGCCTCATTAAAATGAATGGTATGATTCAAGGGACACTAACAGGTAGTGGTACAAGGTTCCCCATAGAAAAAAGTTAATTGTGTCAAGTACATAACAAGAATGCATCTGAAATTCATACTGTCTATCATTGTCAAGGGAAACATAATAGCCTCCCAAAATGAGTGGCACCAGCCCCTTGTCCCTGAAATCCTACCAGTTACTGTAATATTTTGTACCATCTGAAGCTTCAGAGAGCCAGACAGTACTGAAACACAATAATGAAAACTCACATAATAAACATGTAAATAACTCTTTCCAAAACAGAGGGGAGAAACATGACAATCTGCTTCCCCCACATGAACTACTCTTTGGTCTGAAAGAGTTCCCAGGGAACATTGACTTACCAGTTTAATAGATGGTGGTTTCAATGTATCTACCAATCAGAAAATGGAATTTGTTCCGAAGATAATGTTTCAGTAATGTGAAGCATTTGCATACTTTAGTTTAGAGGTAAGACCTCTTATGCAGATCTAAGTACTCCCAGGAGTATGCATTTCGCAAACATCTGAGAAGAACAAGCTTCTCTTGTCTGGGCTTTCTATTTCTCTTCCCCAACTGCTTCTACTTCCACATCCCAGCTGTCTCCAGTTTGTCCAGTTACTCGTAATGGAGCTGGACTTAAAGTGGGTATATACACAACATTCTAAGAGAAGTTACAGTGGATAATCCACCATAAAAATCTAGTATCAGAATTTGTGTTACACATATAAGATACCATTATGTTGGATGATTGACAAAGGAACCAAGGAGTTGTGTTAGTTTTGAGCAGTGACAAATTCCTTGTGTATCAGATGGTATGTATACATTATGCATATATGCATTTATGCAAATACAATTAATAGTTCATATGCATTATGCATTTATTTGTAAAACTATATGCAAATAATGTGCATGTTACTGCATGTAAGAGTTTATATATCTGTGATTAATGTTGCTTGTCTTATTTCTCATATGCTCTCTGAGCATTGAAACTTACATATATTTATTAATAAACAAATGAAAGAATTTATCTAATGTGTTTGTCTTTCAATATGTATATGGAGAATGGGGTGTTTTGTTTTGTCTCTTATCCCTAACTGGCTAAAATCTAACAGTAAGTCGCAATCAGAGTAGACCCACTGAATCAGTGGAATGTACACTGCTTCAATTTGCCTTTTCCAGTTCTAACTTAACTACTGCCTTTCAGCCTGTGTACATCTGGATGTAAGCTAACGTTCTCTACAATGTAGCATATAACTAAAACTTGAGGGTTTTAGACATATTTTGCCTCTGCATGTAATTGCTTCAATGAAGGCAGCAACCTAGCCAAACATATGTTACACAGCAGAACATTAATGTTAGCAAATTATTCTACTTATTCCCAGGTATTTGTATAAAAACTCTTCAAATGTTCATTAATAATAATAACTATGTGCTGCCAAGTGTGATGGTTCAGGTTGAATCTCAAGTTGTCTCCCCTCCTCTCATGTTCCCACATCTCCAAACATGGATGCCGATCGTGATTGCAACGATTGAACATTTATTTTACAACTATCAAATAAACAATTTACTTCAACTGGAACATAGTCTTTCTCCTTTCCTTCCAACTGAGCCAGAAAGGGTTTAAACTCTTCCTGAACAAAAGGTTTCCCAAAACTTGAATTCCAGGGGCCTGGTTGCTCAGCTGGTATTCAGTCCTTCATTGTTGTTCCTGTGGATACAGGTAATAGGGGCACAGACGCTTCTCCCCAAAATTCCTCCCACTTTGTCCTCTCCCCGGGTTCCATGATTTCCCAGGTTCTCCTGGCCCTGGCCTCCTCTTCATCTCTCACGCTCGCCATTCCATCCTCTCTCATCTTTCTTGTTCTTCTTTCTCTCTCTCTCCCTCTTTCTTCTCTTAACCACCTCCTCCATTCCCTCACCTCAGTTTCTCCCCAGTATGAAAGGTTTTAGGGGAAATCACCACTCTCCTCCTATGGTCTGCTTCTTCCCAAGATACTTTCAATCTCTCCCACCTGTGAGTCCAGGGATCTTCTAACCAGATCTATTCCCACTCTGGTGGTAGTATATCTTCCTCTTTTATCTCCTCTCCTTCTCCGGCTTCTACTACTACCGTTGTTTCTCTTTCCTCCCCACTTCTTATTCCCCTCATCCTTCTCTCTTCCTCCTCCTCGTTTCTTGCATTTTCTAACTGCTCTCTTAGCTCTCCCATCCCCTCAGGCCTTCGGACAATTCTTCTCTCTTGGCCCCCTTGAGGAAAACCTCCGAAGTATTATTTGAGGGAGCTGACAATCCATAATCCCCTTCTCTCTCTCTTTCCTTTGTGGGAATGGATGGTGCTCCAGCAAGTGGTGCCTCCTTCTTGCCTCCTGGCTCACACCAAGTCAATTCTGACCCCTTTCTGGGTTTTCCAGGTAGAGAGTATTCAGAAGTAGTTGTCATGAGTTCAGCCGAAGAAGATCTGGAATCTGAGGGGTTAATTACAGCTGAGGAGAATGCTGGGCAATCAGAATCGCAGGCAGCTGAATCACCACCAGATTCTCCTCCCCCAGTAGCCAGAGTGAGGGAGAAGCTTCGGCAAGGACTCATGACACGAAGAGCCGAAACCCACATAAGAACATCAGGTCGAGCATCCCTGGGTTTTAGCAGGATGAGCTGTATAGATTACTGCTGTTGCTATACAATCTGCACCCAGATGCTTGCAAGCTTGTGGAAGCAACAAGTCAATTCCGTGGCTCGCATCCACACTCCTGCTCATCTTGGACCTTGTTTTCTGGACCCTTGGCTTTGGACTCTGACTTCTGACTACAGTTTGTGTTTTGGCTCTGGCATTTTGGTATCTGTTTTGCATCTAGTGGACTTCTGATATTGGACTGGTTTATTGGACTTTTGTCTGTTAAACCCCCCAGAAACGTGACATAAATTTGCTTGTCCAAGGCTACACAGGTTGGCTGTTCTGGGATGGACTGTGGAGAATTGAACTCTCAACCTCTGGCAACACGTCCAGATACCTACCTGTGTTACAAATGCTATAATCATTATGAAAGTTCATTACTCATGTTTTAGATCTCTTATCATTCAGTCTCCATCAATGTAACAATAATGTACTTGTGTACATAAGTCTGTGACACAAATATTGTGCTCTATGCATCTTAGAGGAAGTGGATAGATTGCAAAAGCTAACACTGGAATAAATCACTTAGGGCCTGTCTAGACTGGCGTTTTGGTATGGGCTGAATCAGGCTACAAAGGGTTGGGTTAAGGTGAAGGGGATTTGGAGCCCACCTCCTGTCTGACCAACACATCAACCTTGGGCTTATTCTGCTGCCTTTCCAATAAAGAATCTGCCTGCAGCTGTAGTTTCAATCAGAACTACACAGACAGGCAAAGGGAAAATGTTTTAATTTAATTGAAATGATTCATTGTATCAGTGATGATTTAACAGACACAATAAAAATAATTTCACTTCCCCTGACCCTCTGCAGATGATCAGGAGAAGTGTTCAATTTCTGATATCCTGAACCAGCTCCTAAGACTTCAGAATACAGGAAATTGACACCAGAAGGAACAGTTTAGTCTATTTCAAGAGTCCACACCCACTGGGAATGGACTAAACTGGAGCTCTTGGGTTCAAAAAAGTGAGGGCAAATTGCTCCACTCCAGCAGTGTCATATGGACACTGAAAAAAAGAGCAGACCAATTCAGCACATCAGTTCACCAAACAGTGGGACACATGCCCATGTGGACAGGCTCTTAGTCTTAAAGGTGCCACTATAGTTTTGTTTCTATTTTTATCTTCTTGTCTTTTGTTCCTATATATACTAAAGAACAGTTGGCTGGAAAGCTCAGTGGTTTAGGCGAGTTTGATTCCCGATTGTGCTTCCTGTGATAAGAGCCAGCCATCTTTCTTTCTTTCTTTCTTTCTTTCTTTCTTTCTTTCTTTCTTTCTTTCTTTCTTTCTTTCTTTCTTTCTTTCTTTCTTTCTATCTATCTATCTATCTATCTATCTATCTATCTATCTATCTATCTATCTATCTATCTGTCTGTCTGTCTGTCTGTCTGTCTGTCTGTCTATCTATCTATCTATCTATCTATCTTATTGTTTATTTATGGTCAAAGACCAGCAATATATTACAATTAAAATATAATTTCCATAACCTCAAAAAGCAGGTGATACATTATAAAACATTAACTTCCATGTTAACATCTTCTTTTAAGACATCCAATAACATACTAAACAAGCACAGATAAAACATAGGCCAAAAGCCATTACTGCATCATTGAAGGTTCATTGTCATAACGTTAGGCCAGGGCAACCAGTAGCCTCACAAGGATAGGAGCTTACGGTATAATGTTACAGCAGCACAATATTTAGCCACTTTGAGAGTGATATCTGGGACTTTGACTGAAAGCAGCAAAGTTATAGAGAAATTTGTATTTCTCCCAGGAAATTTATGTAGAATAGACAGTAGAAAAGACCTTCGCAGATCTTGATAAAATGAGCACTGCAGGGACATAAACGTTCAGTGTAGGGGATACCTTGAAATCTTCCTTCTAAAAGGGCAGGAGATTGAATCTCACTAGAGTAAAGGCTCTTCTAAACTTAGGGAGCGTTAAATTGGACAGATAGACAGGACGTTTAAAGTTTCCATTTCATACTGCAATGAGTACGAAATCAATCAATCAATCAATTTGGCCAAGCGCCTCCTTCCAATTCGGTTTGCCCATCCTATAAGATCATCCCAGGCAGGGCAGCTGAGGGTTCTTACCTGAGAAAGGCCTGGAAAACAACTACTAGAAATTGGGCCTTCTCGGTGGTAGGCCCACAACTATGGAACTCTCTTCTGCCCAAAGTTCTCCTGGCACATTCAAGAAGCTGTTAAAAACCTGGCTGTTTAATCAGGCCTTCCCTGAACAACACCATGATATAACAGTGTTCTATATTATATTATCCATCACACCGTCATGCTTCTTGTCTTTTATATTTTTATGCTTTTAACTGTAATTTATTATATTTTTGTTCTCCTGAACTTATGACATTTGATTTGTGCCCCAAATGTATTGATATTGTATTATTTTTTTTATTGTGTTGCTTGTCTATTTGTTGTAAACCACCCAGAGTGGCTCTGGCTGCCAGCTGGGTGGCAAATGAATGAATGAATGAATGAATGAATGAATGAATGAATGAATGAATGAACGAACGAACGAAGGAACGAATGAATGTGTAGTCATGGGCATGCTGCACAGTCCCAGGACACCCCCAGAAGAAAGGAATTGTAAACCACTTATTTGTATATTCTACCTCAAAAACTCTGGAAAGGATCACGATAAGTCAATTGATTTGACAACACAAAATACATACATATATACTAAAGGACATACTGTGAGTGACATTTGAGGTGAAGTTTGCATTTGAAACAAACAAGGAAATGAAATCTTCTGTCAGTCTCTCTCCTCCCCACACATGGCTTAAGTCCTTTATGAATGAAACTGTCTGCACCCAAGATAAATCCCAATTCCATTTGACTACTTCTGTCTCTGAAAGATGTGGTGCTCTTGATTTTTTTTATATGCCTTTGTGGGAAAAGAACGCATGGACATTCAAGGGGAAGTGGTTCTGCTGATCTGTACATTGAGAGAGAGAATTGTATCAAGGGGACCACTCCTATTCTCTTCAGTGACTTTTCCACTTGAAAAGAGGTTTACACCATAAATACCAAACTATTCTGGAGTGGTACCAGTGAAGTTAGTCAGATGGTTGTTTTGTGAAAGAGAAGTATGTGTGTGTATGAGAGAGGGAGAGAGAGAGGACCTCCCTAAGTTTGAGAGAGGGAGAGGGAGAGAGGATGGAAGAAAAAGAGAGTTTGGCAGGTTCTTTTTGTTTGAAAGTGCAGGTGAAGCTCATAATAGCAAGAAAACAAGTTATACAAGATTATTTATATTGGCTAGAAATCTTTGGTCACCATATGTCAGAAGTGACTTGATGGCATATAACAACAAGAAGAAAGCCTTAGTAAATCAACTCTGTTTGTTTCATGAACCACATATGGGCTTGCTGGATGGGACTTTAGTCCTAAAGTAGGATGGACAGAGAGGTATTGTGTGGAGCAGGACATTCATGGCATAGTGGTTGAACTGCAGTACTGCAATCAAAACTCTTCTCACAACCTGAGTTTGATCCTGAGCTCAGTTAGCCTGCTTGAGGTTGACTCCGCCTTCCTTCTGAGGTTGGAAAACTGAGTACCCAGTTCAAAGGGGTAAGGGGTAATGTGTGGCTTACATAATTAAATTGTAAACCGCCCAGAGAGGGCTTTAAGCACTATTTGTTCTCACACACAATTCGGTGCTATTACGTGCTTGTCTTGCAAGCAATTAAACTCTTATGTCAGGGTCTGCGGAGGATTCACAGGCATTTAACCTAAAACCCCTGATTCTCTTTGAAAATGGGGCTTTAGTTTCTTGTACTGAAAATAATTGTCCTGGTCTTCGTACACTGTACAGTACAGTACACCTCTGTGGAAACAGCATAATGGTGAAACATGGCATGTCGTACAAGGCAAGATAACACAAAAACAAGAAAGCAGCCAAAACCTCTTTTAAAGAGCAGGAAATACAGAACAATACAGCAATAAAAGCCATATGGCAGCTGAAAAACCTTGCGGCAGTGGGGGTTTCCTTGTTCCTCCCCTCTTTCTTCCCAGATACTTTCTTTTCCAAATTTAGGGAAGTCCTCTGGATTGTTGTTCAGTAATGCACAGTCCATGAGTTCAAGCACGGAGCGTTATGCAATGCACTTAGGCGCCGATTAGAAGTTCTCCCTGGATGTCCTGCCCTAGACATTCAGCTGTTCTAAACTATTGTGAAATTCAAGTTCATTAAGGGGAGAAGAGGCAGCAGGAAGAGCCTAAAGCAGAAAGAAGTAAGGCCCTCGTGCTGATTGGGAATCATCAGCATGTTTATTATCAAAGTTTTCAACATTGTACAAACAATACTTTGGAACAGTTACAACCGCTCTAGTTACCAGTTGTTACATTATTTATGAAAGAAACATTGCTTTGACCGCATTACCATCACCACCATCCCAAAGTAAAGCATTACAGGACCAACATTACTTGTAACACATTACCTTTATGGTCTGGCTAATTGCGCATTTCGATAATTCATTCCCTTTCTCTCTCTCCAAAAATTCTACACTAAGCATTGGATGCCTTGGAGCTGCCTGTAGGGATGAATAGAGGTCCCTCTCCCACATCCCCATCTGGAGGCTAAACAGACTTTCATTTGTTCCACCAGCACAAAGGTCTGCAGACAGAGGTGGCTGCATGATAGGGACTGAGGTGTTTCCATGATCAAGAACCCCAATAAAGAAAGGCTTCTCAGCTGAACATGCTTTCAAGGGCCTCTGTGGACCTCTGCAGTAACGTTACAAAGATCTTCCCCAGCTTCCAGGTAGAGTAAGGGCATGCAAGGGACTTAACTGCATGACCTTTCCCCTCCATGGTTCCAGCCCTTCATAGTTTTATACTTAATGCATGAATATTGCTAGAAAGACTTGTGTTTCCCAGTGTGCCATATTTTCTTAAGTATTATCAGTCCCACAATTTCTTTGCCCCGGCAGGAAAAGGGGGCAGCAGATAAGAGAAGCAGACATGATAATAAGATCTAATAATCCCACAGTGATCCTAGGAACAGTGAAAGACATTACTTTTGCAGGATTTATAAGATCAAAATAGATGTCATCTTCCCTCTTCAGTCCATCCCACTCCCCCCCCCCTTTGGGGAGTGGGGGTTACCGGATAGGATCTTGCAAGAAAAAAATGATGCCAGACTAAGTTAATTATGCTTTAGTGCCACTGAAATTTAACTCATGATTTTGGTGGATTAACTAACCCACGGCTTTGGAATGAAAATAGTCAGTGACAGAAAATTTTCAAGCACATTGGTTTGTTAATGAAACATTTGCAACCACCTTGCTCTATGAGAAAAGAAAGAAAGAAAATATTTACAGGATAAGTCTCTTGCTAATATCAGTCAAAATGTTTTTAAAACAGTGCATTTTGTAAGACTGTTCATTGGCCAGGATGTAATGCTACACAGTGGACCCTCGACTTACAGACGGCTCAACTTACAGACTTTTTGAATTACAGACTTCTCTGGCTGAAAAATTTAGGTTCGACTTGCAGCCAGAGAATTGACCTACAGGCCAGAAAAAACCCAAAATGGAACAAAAACAGCCGGTTACAGGATTAATAGGTTTTCAATGCATTGTAGGTCAATGGAGACTCAACCTACAGACTTTTCGACCTGTATCCACCATTCCAATACGGATTAATTCCATAAGCAGAGGGTCCACTGTATATAGAGAAACAGAAAAGTGTACCTGTTTGTGATTTGGAGCAGGGTAAAAAGAATGAGCGGTGGTGTCATTTCAGACATGCTGTCAAATTTTTAAAAATTCTGTCATGATTCTTGATACTATGCATATGGGACAGTATCATGATTAATGTGGAACTGCAGCTTTTAACCTGTAAGCCACCAAGAGTAGTGCATGCACTAATGGGGTGGTGTATAAACCAAATAAGTAAATAAATGATTAATACATGTGGGAAAGCTTCATGCACTATGTTTTGCTTCCCTGCCTTCTATTCTGGTTCCTTGGAACATCCAATTTCATAGGCTATGAGCTATGACTGGGTTGTTTTCATTCAATGAGCCACTCATTGTGCAGTCCTGCGTTAAGATGATGACTTGCTGTCCAGAGTGAGTTTGAGAGGTGCTGCCCTGTGGCCAGCTCTGAATAGGAGGCAAGAACAGCTAATAATTCCGATTGAAGAAGCAAAACAAAACTTGCAATCCTGTACAAGTTTATTCAGAAGAGCATGTCTTCCTGATATCTGACAAGGCTTACTTTCAGGGAGGTGTGCACAGACTGGATTTGCACATTTAAGTTGAGGGTGTTGGACTGAAACACAGTTGGGCTCCCAGGATAACTCCCTTGATATTTGTGGAGTTCTGCCAATATGTGCCAGCTGAAGTTATGCCCTTAATGTCATAGCCAAAGGATTATGTGGCGTTAGTGTCAGAGCTGGGATTGGAATCCTGGAATTACAGGAGCTCAGGCTGCTAGACAGCTTCCCTCAGCTTGACAGAAGGACTTTCATGCTGAGGAAAATGTCCAAGTCTATCCGATTTTGTTGCAAATCTATTGGCTTTGCTCATGGTTGGTTGACTTCCCCTCCCCACCATAATTTGCTTCTCACTGTGTGTTATTTGCTAATGAACATGGCTATTTGTGTTTCAAATTCAGGCTGGTTGCCCCTTTACTCCACCAATCCTCTTAAGGGAACTCTAAAGTAGAAGTCATATAAACAAATTCTGCACAGTGACGCAAACGGGGACACGAGGTTAGGAAGAGTTGGTGAAAATAAGCACAGAGCGGGGGCACAGGGTGCAGGAAAATGTCAACGACAATGAAAAAGGCACAAGGTTCTTCAGCTAGCCACTAAAATGGTAGGTAGCGCTTAACCTCTGGAGGAACAAGGCTGTTTGTTTGGGTGGTGTTGCCTAGTGCCTGCATTCAGCCTCTCTGTGGCATTTCTGTGTAAGATCTTGCTCAAGGATGCCTTTATTTCTAATCTGGTAGAACGCCAGAAAGAGAAATAAGAGAGCTGGGCTGCCCTGAGAGGGGGTCACTGTTAGCTTACACCAGAGCTTGGAAAGAAACTTTTTTAATATCACAACTTCAAGAATTCTCCAGCCAGCAAGACATGCTAGCTGGGGAATTCTGAGCGTTGTAGAACAAAAAAGTTGCTTTCCCAAATTTGACTGTTCAAACATTCAAAGGAAATGCTAGAGCAGTTCTCCAGATGTTGTTGAACATCAGTCCCCCTCAGTCTTAGCCAACCTGGTTGGTGAGACCAATGGTGAGGCAGGGGGAAAGTACAAGTCATCTGCATCCGGAGGGCTGAAGGCTCTTTATTCTTGTGCTGAAGGGGAGCCATTGAGAAAGGAGTGGATACAGGGCCAGTTGCTCCTGGTCTTAGTCAAAAATCAAAAGTGTTGCCTGATTAAAGAGCTCTCTGACAACAACAAAAAATGATCTCTTTTTAAAAGAGTGGCTGAACTGTTGTATGCTGAGCTGAAATCTCTGGAAATAGGAAGCCACCTTACACTAACCACTCTGTTTCTGCACCAGATCCAGTGCCTTGTCTACCCTAACTGGCAATGGTTCTTCAGGAAGGTGTTTCACTTCAGCCACCACTTAATCCATTTAGTGGGAGATATGCCAGGCAATGAAAGGAGGACCTATGGAGAGCTTGATATCTGCCCTTTTTTCATATGTGGTGGACATGCAATAAAGTAAAAAAGATTTTGGAGACAGATAAAAGATATTACACAGGAAATTATATAACAAAAAATAGCGTTTAAACCAGAAATATTTTTGCTGAATATAATGCCAGATATCGTTGATAAAAATTAAATATATATTGCTACACATATTTACAGCTGCAAGGCCCTAAAATGGAAACAATAGGAAAATCCAAAGATAGAGGAGCTGTTTAAAAATTATTAGATATTACCGAAATGGATAGCTTATCAGAGGCATTACATGAGAACCTGAGAACATATGTTAGAGAAAGCTGGAAAATGTTTTATTGGGCTCAGAAACAAACATGAGTAGAGAATATAATACAGGTTATGGATTTTAGTATTGAACACAGCCATGGAGTCAAGATTATATTAGATATTGTATTATTGCAATACTTCCCAGTGTTTATGCTTTGTTTTGTTTTACCTCCCTCCCCCCCATATTTGTATCCCTTTGATTGTTGTTTGTTTGTGTGTTATATAATAATAAAATTCAATATAAAAAACAAAAGAAACAAAAATTGCTTTGCTGCAAACATCTTCAGGAGGTAATTCTGCCACAATCCTGCACAATTAATATTGCTAGACTAAACACTTCTTGCTCGGTGTACTGTAATTCTTCAAGTGCTTGGACCAGTTAATTTTTTTGGACTACAGCTTCCAGCATCTTGGATAGTAGTCGAAAAAATAACTTTTCTTAGTGCTTTTCTTGACACAAGCCTGACTCAGCATCTCTGACTCAACAACCTTCCTATGCTTAAGGGATGAAGAGAAGCATTAGCCATATAGCATGACTATAGACATTAGTAGCATGATTATATAAACTAAATACCCTGTTCCAGCAGGAGCTAATACAATTTTTCCAGCACTTTTCCATTTCTTCTTCATTTTTCACACTTGTAATTCAGCACCATAGACTTAAATGAAATGACACTTTACTCTGCCTATGATGCCCAACACGTCAAAATCCTGTGAAATGTTTTCTGATAAAACACAGCTAGTTTCTATGCAGATGTTTCCCACATTGGCTTCAGCTTGAAGTACATTCATGGTTCCTTTTGAAGTGTATCTTAATCTCTCGTAGAGGTCAGAATCTGAGTTCCATCCAAGGGTCACAATCCAACTATTGTACAAGTTCAAATTCCACAGGCGGTGGACATAAAAATAATTGATTGAAAATAATTCACACTGGAAAAGATGCAGATAGTAATGGACACCTATCATGTCAACCATTACACATCGGTGCACTCAAGCTGGTGTGGGGCAGGACATGTCCCTGGAGATTCCCACCTAATCAGCTTAATAAAAACAGATGGAGTTGCTTCTTATTAGAAAAAGTTGTTTTCATCTCTCAGCCCAAACTGTCATGCTGTGGTGGTTTCCACCTTCTCTTTCATGTGACCTAACATTTCACAACAGACTTTGGTTCCTTTCTGTGTCAATGAGATGTGACTCACTCTGAAACAAAGAAATGCATGTTGTGAACATCAGTTTGGTGCACTGTTGGTAAGCAAACACATTAGGTAGCATATCAAATGTATAAATTCAACATCGTGCTTGCTGTTCTCCTCTAGCACAGCGGGATTTTCTCTTCCGTCATCCGATTTGCTATCCCAAAACATGCTCCCTTGGCAAGGGGGAGGTTTCAAAAAGGAAAACGTAGACCTCATGCCTGTGGGAGTTAACATGACAAGAAAAACATCAGCTCGAAGCTGGACCTTCTCAGTTGTGGCACCCTCCTTATGGAATGTGATACCCCAGGACTTACATCAGATGTCCCTCCCTTCATGCCTTTAAAAAGCATCTCAAAATACAACATTTTAGCTTTTGGGAAGGTTCTCTCCAGTTAACTGAGACAGGAGGAGGAGGAGGAGGAGGGGCATATCTCTTATTGAGCAGCATTTATTCTTGTTATTTGTAATGAGGGAATTCGTTTGTAATAGTTCATTTTTATATAATTTATGATATATATATACACGACAGAAATGATAATTTCTCTCTCTCTCTCTCTCTCTCTCTCTCTCTGTGTGTGTGTATGTATGTGTGTATGTATATGTGTGTGTATATATATATATAAACACACACACACACACACACACACACACACACACACACAAACAAAAGATTCCAACAGTAAGGTTAAGGATGTGTTTCAATTGCTTTCACTGAAATAAGCAAAATTCAAAACAAAATCTAAGCTAGACTGACATAAAAATCTTTTAATAGAGGGAGTTTCCCACTTTCTTTTCTAATCCAGGTAGCAGTTAACCATATGAGTTGAAATTTGCTTTGGGCTAAGCGAAAAGTTTTTAAACAACCCAGAAGAAAACAAATATTCATCAAAAAGAAGGAAAAGCGCAGGAGATTTATCTGGGGGAAACAGAAGACTATAAAACCAAGGATAAAAGTAGGATACACACAAGTCCTATTCTGTTATTCAGTATCCAGGTAGAATAAATGTGTGATGAGCGAAAGCAGAGGCTAGCCATTGGGGCTTTATTGTGTTGCAGTGACAGATTGGAAGAGAAAAGCTTGACTTCCATGAAAACTCTCCACACGATTGATTTCCCATTTGCTGGCTTCTGTGGAAAGCCTTCATGGACTGGAAAGTCTACCCTCTTCAGAGCTCCACTTTTCCTGGAAAAAGTGACAATAGATGGCTTGCTCATTCTGCTTTCTTGAGCGATCAGCTCGCCTGGATACTGAATGACCGAATAAGGCTCCAGGAGTAGCAAATATCTGTTGGTTCAGCCAAGGCCAAGAACTGCAAGCTGAGCAAAATACTAGCCCGCTTAATCATTGCAAGTTATCTCACAGATTTTCACGGACTTGGTCTCTCGTCTCCAGTTATCACTTAAAATATTGATACCATATTATCAGGTTAAGAGTGGAAGTTACGGCAAAGCCTCACATGCCGCTAGCGGGTTCAGTTTTGTTTTACTAAATAATACTAGGGAAATTTTTCCACTTGCTCAATGTGCCAAGTTCATGAAATGAAAAGAAACTTTGTAAAATTCCATTACTGTACTGAGGTTTGCTTCTCACCCAGCCTCTTGCAACTTGGCTGACTCATCTGAATCACTGTGGAATCTGTTCTTCCTCTTTATCTAAGTACATCATTATTGTGGGAGGGGAGACGTCTCTCTGTGCCCCACGGCTCTTGTCTCTTGAGGTTAACCTCCATGAAACATGTACACATGAATCTTCAGGATGGGTGTGTCTTTCTCTTGTATACATTCAAACCTTCAATTTAAAAATCCCATAACTTGTGCCTATGCCATCATCCATATGATTTCTCCTCTGCCTGTATATACTTAAATAGCCCTTCCAATAGAAGCCAAGAAAATCATGCATCTGATAAAGTGGATTCATGTTCATGAAATCTCATGCTGCAGTAAATCAATTAGGGCAAAATCCAATTGTATTTGTTATAATAGTGGATTAATGGAAGTGACTGTAATTGCTGATTTATTCTACATCCCATTGATTCACTGTCCAGAGTCCTGTTCTGAAATGCTGTACCAGTATGATTGATGCACATTTCAGAACCAGTTCAGTTAGATTCCAATATTGAACAGGGGGTTGGCCTTATAGGACCTTTCCAACATCACTGTTCAATGATTCTGTAATGCCACAAGACTTGTCTTTGGTGGTGTGACAGTTGGCCAACGGGGCTTCTTTTTGAAATGTGCTTGTCAGACTCCTGTGAAAAAAATCTACACAAAAGGAGCACTGTGAGTGTTACTAAATTTTGTAAGGTATTTTTGATTCCTGTGCTTCTGATTTAAAAAATCATGAGACAGGACCTTGCAGGAGCCAGATTAAGGAGGGCTAGGCAGTAAGGGTGGCACACTCTTTTGGGGCTGGGAAACTGATGGCTTTCTAGATGGTGATGAACTTCAAGTTGCACCTGTCCCAACCCATCTGATCATTGTTGAGGCACGATGGGAGCTGAGGTTCAGCCACATCTGATAGCCACAGATTCCTTGCCCCAATACACATTATCATCTGCCTTTTGAAAAGTGACATTCTGGTGCACAGCACTTCTGTGGTGGCAGAGAGATACTATAGTGTGTGTAATTGCACGTTTTTGTGCCTTTAGAACACCTTTAGAAAGTCCCATCCTATATGGCCTTAGCACAGTTATTGCAAGTAACAGGGCCATGTATTAGCAGTGAGGAAATTTAATTATCATCATCAGAACTGTGGAGCTGGAAGGGATGCTATGGAATCATCATGTCCAGGCCCTGTCAGGGAGGCACAGTGGGGAACTGATATCCCAGCCTCTAGCTCCACAGCCAGATACCTCAACCACTAAGCTATCCAGCAGTTCCCCATGCAATGATATTTCTGTACATCTTCTGGTGTTGGGGTGTGCAAGAACCATCTGATCTGATTTGTATCCAAATAATTGCTGTACAGATTTAACCAATTCAGTCTTGAGTTGGTTTGGAGACTGCCTGAATTGATATGTTCTCAGGTTTGTGCAGGTTTCCACATGGGGATGGTGGGCAAAAGAATGGGGGAAACAAAGGGATGGGGGCCACTATACAGCACCATGAATTTGGGAGATGTGGAGGATCTTCAGGCAAAACCCCTACCAGCTTCCTTCCCCCTCACCTCCCTGTAGCCATGCACTTCCCTCCTTCCCCAGCTGCCAACCTTATATGAACCCCTCTGGATCAGCTAGGAAGTGTTAGCAGCTGATCCTCATCGCTGGGTCCCTCTGATGCAAAGGCGTTGGTGGGACAGAACAGGCTGTTCCATGCCATGGGGGAAAGGCAGCTGGATGTTATTTCTACAAGTTCAGGCAGATATTTCTTCTGTCCTACTCTTGCAGTACACCAAATAACAAAAGTAAGAAGAAAAATGGATGAAAATACATGTTGGGAGTGAAGATACATGTTGGGAGTGAAGCTATCAGTAGGCTGCCCAACATGAATCTGAGTGGCAGCTATTTAACTATAACCTACCCTTTTTTATGTGTGTGAGGAGCTCGAGGTGGTTCATATTCCATCAGACCTGTTAATTCATATGAGCAAACCCTGCTTGGCCTGAATTATGTGCTGTGGGAAGCAGCTCATGTAGTTGATGAGCAGAGCCCTGTGATTCATCCCAGAATTTCAAATGGATCCCGTAAGTGCTTGGAATGGAATGTGCCAACTCCGATACCTGTGAGAGCAGCACATGTCCACAAAGCATACTATTACGTTGCACCACAGTGTTGAACTGAGATGCTTGTTCAGCGAGTCCTCCACTTAAGGAGATTGCAGCTTTCAGTCCTAAAACAAGACACACATGGTGCGTAAATGTGCAGAAATAAGAGTGACGACTTTGGCTTGCCAAAATTCTGGAACTGGGGTAGGAAACCATTTCTGAGTACGAGGCACTTGTTAACTCTGTCTGTCCTTGAAGGGAGACAACAGCGCTTTTTTCTTTTCATAAGAATCGAAGAACAACGCAGCTCCTCTGTGTATTTGTAGAGCTTTCTTTTGTAAAGGGGGGGGGGGGAAACGGATTCTGCAACACAAGCGAATGATGCCTGCCCTGCCTCTAAGGTTTCTGTAGAATTTCATTGCCCTTCTTAAAGGAAACAAGAGCTTGCAGAATCTCCCACATAGAGTGTAAAATGCATAGAAAAAGAATAGACAAATAATAATTAGCAGGGATGAAATTCAATTTTGCTTTCATCTTCTTTGGGGCTTCAATTGCCCTTTGCAATTCTAGTTAGGCTGTTGACATCCTGGTAGATGGCTTTGCATACACAGAGACACACATGAAACACAATCATCTCATCACCACCCTCCGATGAACGATGTAACAATGGAGGAAAAGATTATATGAATTGCATTCATTTTATATTCGTGGTTGCCTGAAAGATCTGCCCTTTGGAATGACGTCTCGGTTCCCATGGCAACCAATGTACTTGAGGAAAGCAAAAGGAGGGGGAGTATTGGGAAAGCAAAGAGGTGCCAAAAGATAGAATACATGGGTGGCTATATGTTTAGTGCCTCATGTTCTCACATTCAGACCCCACCACAATGTGCAATGCAGTGAGCCTTGCTTGGTGAATGCCTATTCACTCAGTCATCATATCTCCTTCTTGTATCTTAGATTGTGAGATTATTTCACAGCCAAATATGGTGCATAATAGCTGTGTAGTATTATGCCTGTGCACTCACACACAAACACACAGACACAAAGATAGGTCAGCAGTGTCCTTTTATATCTACAGGAGAAAGAAACCAACTTCTCTGAATGTGCATGTCTTTATAATGTTTTGAATTCCACCCTTCCTTGAAGATCAAGGACACACAAAGGTCATTCCTCTTTTGTCTATTTATTTTCATGTGTAGTGAGCTGCAGGTTCTCTGAGCAGCTAATGATCAGAAAACTTTATGGGCTAAATTGAGGGGATGATTTTTCTAAGGTTACCTGATAACATTTTTGCTGACAAGATTTGGAATGCTTCCGAGCTGAAGCTTTCCAAAACAGATTTGCTTCTCTTTCGTATATGAATATGTCATGTTCTTCAAGTCATTTGATCATGATACATAATTAGAAAGAATAGGAGGAACATCACGTTCCTGTTTATTTGTCAGGAAGTGTTTACATGTATTAAAATAAAATGGGGAACAGTGGAGTATAATTCAACACTGTCTTCCAGTTTGATGTTGTGGGATGTTAAACAGTGAAGGCATTGGATACAGACTTCCAGCCTTAGGGAACCCATAAACGCAAAATGTAGTTTCTAGATCTTAGGGGAAGAAAATCCATCCTGGAGGCATGAACAATGCAGAACCAGGCTCTTGAGTAAAAGCAAACATTCATTCATTCATTCAAAATATTTTACCCCATCTTTCTCCTTGAAAAGAACGTGAAGTGGATTAAAATAACAAAAAACACATTTAAATGATATTTAAAACTACAACCAATGAATAAAGAGGCATCTTACAACATTAACAGGCAATATTAAGGCAAAGATCAATAAGTATACAAACATTTTAAAAATTTCACTCTGAGAAATGGAAAACACAAGTAGCACTAAAAATCCAATTGGAGCAGTAATGCATAACAATCTATGTATCTAAAAATCACTCACAGGTACAGTAGCTGGTTTACTGAATGAAGGCTTGCCTGAAGAGAAAGTCCTCTTCACTTACATAATGTTTCACTTTGGGAACCCATTACATATTTGATTAAATTGTTCAAATTAGCTCCACTTTACTTATACAGCAAATTTCTATTTGCAGTGTTCATTTAGAAAATATCCCCCTAGAACTAGAAGGATGGTACAAAACTGCCATCCAGCATTAGGGAATGAACTTCCTGGTCATGACTAATTTAGAAAAGCACAGAAGGGGCAATCACATTTGCTTTCATCATCTTCCATTCTTTTCTGGGAAACAGCCTCAGAATTACTAATAATTCAGTTGGGCGAATGCAACCATCCATTGTTAGCTGACTCTCCCTTGTCTGTTGCTTTTTCCACCTCATGTCCATTAAATCACCTCACATTGATATTCCAATGCCCCACCTGACCCATTGTCTCCTTTCCCTTTCCTTGCTGAGATGCAGTCACCAACCTGCACCTCACCTCCTTTCCCAGCCAACCCCCCCTTTTCTTTCCCCTCTCCTTCCCCCCTTGCCCAAGCAGCCAGTTGTGTTGTTTTGTGCTGTCAAGTGGGAACAGAATTATAGCAAGCTTGACAGGAGGAACCCTGCAACTATTGTGTGGATGAGGGCCTGAGTTCTGTCTAGGAACCACTAATGAATGGGAGCCAGTATTTGCATAGGTTATGGCTTGTACTGGTTCCAGAGTGGACTTTTTACCACTAGGGGCTGTTTTTTTAAGTGCTCCTGTGTCCCTGGGTAGCTCAGAAATGTGCTTAATTCCTTTAGGCAAGTCACCCCAACTAATATTTACAATATTTATTCTGCCTAATCCATCTTGATCTCACTGTTCAAACCTGAATACACTGCTTCTATAAAAGGAGCTACGTCATAATTCCAACAAGCAAGGCCATTGATTACACTGACTACACAATCCCTTGCACAATGTCAAGAAACCTCTTCCTATCTAGGCTGTTGGAACCTCTCCTGGAGCGTATGTCTTTATATAAAATGCTCTGTTAGGATCATGGCCAAGAATCTGGATTTTTAGAATGGAATCCATCCATTTAAAACTTCCAGCTGACTGCAACTATGCCATCCCAAATCCAGGTTCTACAAGGGCAATTTCAGCAAAATCAAAACCACCTGCGGGAGGGTAAATTTGCCAGCCCTTGGCCGTCCATGAGATGGCAGTCTACCTATTTAGAGGTCCTAGGTAAAGGTAAAGGTAAAGGTTCCTCTTGACAATTTTTGTCCAATCGTGTTTGACTCTAGGGGGCGGTGCTCATCCCCGTTTCCAAGCCATAGAACCAGCGTTTTGTCTGAAGACAATGCTAGGTTGGCGGGAGCTGGGACAAAGCGACGGGAGCTCACTCTGTTGCGTGGATTCGATCTTACGACTGCTTGGTCTTCTGACCCTGCAGCACAGGCTTCTGCGGTTTAGCCCACAGCGCCACCACATCCCTTTTAGAGGTCCTAATTGCTCTACAATTGCCTTGGCTTGATTTGGAGACCACCTGCTGGTTTCTAAGACCAATTCCTTACATGTTCTTCCATTACCTGTAATATGTTCTATCACCTCTTCAACAACTGGGGTAAAAGGCTGTGATTCCTGCCAATTTGGGTTAACTGAGCCTCCTGGGATGGCATGTTGAGGAAGCCCAGATTCTACATAAGGAGTCTCAAATTCATAATCCTCAAAATCCTCTATCTGAACAGCAGCAATGATACCCTGATGTGTATTCAATTCCTCTTTTAATCTCCTAATCTTTGCTTCACATTTTTTTCATGGCTAACCTCAGTTTTAGCCTTCCTGTTCTGATCTGCCAAGAAGTGGGCTGCTGACTGGGCTTGCTCAAGCTGCACCTTCATTTTCTGTCAGGCAAAAACAAGAGAAAAATAAAAAATAAAGACAAAAAACTGGCACCTAAAAGACTGGTATACTTTATTGTGAGCTTTCATAGACATGAAAGTCTTCAAATTGCCACAATGTGTTTGTCTTCTTTAATTTAATTTTTTTTTCTTTTACTTGACATGCTAGTACAGATGAACATGGCTAACCCTTCATTTTCTGTAACACCCCTTGTGCCTCTTCAGCTAACTCTTTAGACTTAATACCTTCCTTCTGAGCAACCCTAAGAGCACCTGCCATCTTACGATATATTTTTTTGCCACGGAATGACATTTATCTCTTCCCCGTTCTGAGGTAGACGCCTCCTTTTTCCTTCCAAAATCCATTCACATTTCTCAATTTCCAGTTGCTTACAGTTCTGCTCAAAGTCCTGCTTCTGTTCTTGCATTTCCTGCTTCTACTTGTGTTCCTTCAGCATTTCATACATATATAAGCATGTGTTTCACAAAGCCCATGCTGCATAAGCATCCTTTTTGCTCCCATGTGGCTTCAGTTTAAAACAATAGCTAGCATATGCTTTATTTTATTTTATTTTATTTATTTACAAGATTTTTAGCCGTGCCATTACCAGTGGTCCCTGAGTGGCGTACAACATTAAAACTTTAAAAACATTAAAAACATTAAAAATATGCAATATTATAATAATATCCTATATTAAAAACAATCATTAAAACATTAATATTAATAAATACTGCTGCTCATATGACCAGCTAAAGAATACTATTAAATGCTGGCTAAGCAAAAAGGTCTTTGCCCGGTACAAAAAGCCAAAAGTGTTGGAGCCAGGCAGATCTCTATAGGGGGGACAACAGCCGAGAAGGCCCTATTTTGACATGCCATCCCCCTCACCTCTTTCAGGGATGGGACCTTCAGAAGGGCCTCCTGGCCTGATCTTAGAGGATTAGGATCTCCAGTTGCCACCCTTTACAAAGGGTGGCTACCGGATTGTCAGATTTAAAGCACCCAGGCTGCCAGGGTCAATACCCATTTCTCTGATTTAGACCTTGCTCCTTCCCGCTTGAGCACAGACCCAACACTGTTTAGGAGTGAGGCCATGGATATTCCTTTTCTGTTGACAACCATCTTTTCCCAAAAAGACTTCACTTGAATAAAGTGGCTATGCTATACTTATTTATTTAGTTTATTTATTTAAAACATTTTCACCCTGCCTTTCTACTTTAAAAAAGGACCCAGTGTGGCTTCCTTCATTAATAATACAATATTAAAAGCTAAAAATAGTAAAATTTTCAACTATTTAAAAAGAATTAAATAAACATGATATTAAAAATTACTAAAACAGATTTAAAAGGAAGAAAAATATAAACTATCCCATCTTAAAACCTCTCCTAGTCATCCAGTCACTAAGGAAAAGGCTTTTTGAAGAAAAAGATCTTCACTTGCCTGCAGAAAGACAGCAAAGATGGGGCCCGCCTGGCCTTCCGTGGGAGGGAATTCATGAGTGGGGGGAGCAGTGACAGAGAAATTTCTCTCCCATGTCCCCACTAAATGCACCTATGAGAGCAGTGGGACTGAGAGAAAGGCCTCCGCCGATGATCCTAGCACCTGGGCAAACTCATAAAGAGAGATGCAGTTTTTGTGATAGCTGGGACCCAAGATGTTTAGGGCTATATAGGTTAAAACAGGCACTTTGAATTGTGCTCAGAAATGGATTGGCAGCCAGTGGAGCTGTTGTAACAGGGAGGTAAAGTGATACTGTACTTGTAACCAGCCCTAGTGAACAATCTGGCTACAGTGTTTTGGATTTACCAACGTTTCTGAACAGTTTCCAGAGGCAGGTCCATGTAGAGAACTTTACATCCAGCTGTGATATAACTAAGGTATTTGCCACTATGACCAGATCAGATCTCTCCAGGAAGGAGAGCTGGCACACTAGTTTTAACTATGCAAAGGCACTCCTGGATACCACTGAAACCCGGGCATCCAGGCTCAGAGATGAATCCAGGAGCACCCCACAAGCTGTGCACTTGTGTTTTCAGAGATCCAGCAAAGGCTGAATCTCTTTCCTTGATATGCTTTTTGATTGACCAGGGGCACCTCTGTCTTGTCTGCATGAAGTTTCAGTTTATTCATCCTTGTCCATTCCTCATTCCCTGACATCAGACAACTGATCTAGAATTGAAATAGCTTCCTGGATTTTGATAGAAAGGAGAGATAAGAGTTGTGTGTCATCTGCATACTGGTGACCCAGAACCCCCAAACTCCAGACAACCTCTCCCAGTGGTTTCACATAGATGTTAAAGAGTGTAGGGAACAAAACAAAACTCTGAGGCACATCACCAGTCATACTTGTCACACTGGACACAGGAAAATTCAACCGGCTAAATTTCTAGAACTGCAAACTTCAATGATCACAGCTAGAGAACATTTCTCCTCATGTGGCTCACACTTCAAGGTTAGGACTGGGAAAATCTTCTGCTAAAACCATTCTTTCCACAATCTCAGAGCTACCTTTCCTCTTAAAAAGGCAACTCCAAGAAAAAACAAGAGAAATCTCAAGACCAACGCAAAACCCCAAGGTTGTGCTTTTCCTAACGATAACCTCAAGATTCCAGAGGCACCAGGAATTCATTAGTAGGCTTTCCTACCCAGAGTTACTCTTGCCTCGATCTATGTCAAAGGGCAAGTGTTTTCCTGGCCAACAACTGGCAGTTTCAAGGCAACAGTTTCTGGGGACTGAGATTCAAAACTCACAAGATCATTTTCCTACTTCAAGGGCAGTTCACATTCTAAAAGATTTCTAGCAGCAAGGAAAGGGTGTTGTTGTGTCTAAAGGGGCTGATCCAGTGTGCTGCTTTCTAGGAAAAGACGTGACAACAACTGATTCCAAAAATTGAGTGGGGGGGGGAGAGGGAGAGAGAACAAACTAAAGTGGCCAATCAGGGATATGCAGCAAAATTACAAAACCCACACATGACTTAGGTCACCACCCAAGTTTAGGGGTTATTGAACCAATGACTATCTCAGATCCTTGTCCCAGACAGGTCACTAAAGCATTCCAGTGCAATTTAAAAGTAGGTCTCAGAATGACCGGAGGGGCGAAGTAGACCCAACACTCTAGGGATGCCCTACAAAGAAAATTCTCAAAGCTCACTTTCAAAATTCTACTTCTAGCAATCCTAGCAGTTTCTAGTAGAGCACTCTTAGTTTTTCTCTCCTAGAAACATAATTCTGGCACTTCAAACGTTTCAGCAAGGCTCTTCCGGCAGCACGTATCAAGCAAAGTGAGTTCTAGCATAGCATTCCTGACAGAGCGTTCACCATTCTAACATTCTGAGTCTCTCTATGCAGAAAATGTGTTAGCAGCACGCCAAAGAAGGAAATGGAAAATTAATCTGAGCCCCAACTTGCCAAGACTACACTATGCTTACATGTTTAAATGCACATTGGAGCATCTTAACATGTTTGCCTGCATTCTCCACCAGTCTGTTGCCAGGTATGCTCTCAGAGCACAAGCATGAACTCACACTTAGTTGGAGACACACCCATTAGGGGTCTTTGAACTATGGCAATAGGGCATCTTAAAACAGACTGGGCTGAAAATATTGCACTCCCACAGAGCTATTCACAAGGGGAACATGACTGAACATGAGAGAATACAAATATACGTAACACAGGTTCACAATAAAGAATAAAATTAATGTGGAGGAACACAGACTCAGAAGAACCAAACTCATATGCCTAAAAGAGATTCAGGCTGCTCTGCAAAGTGCGTGCATGCCCGCGCATGCACACACATGCACAAACACACACACCCAAAGTATGGGGTAGACTGGGGGGGGCAATATGTGGGGAAAATACTCCCAGAAAATAAAATATAATTAAGGAGTGATAAAGATGACCTCTCCTTAGTCTCGGTAGACTGTCTTGGAGCTTGTGGGAGTGTCACACTTGCAACTGAAACAATGGAAAGGAATTACAAAATGATGAAAACCTGGCATTCAGAAGAGCAACATAGGCTAGCAGAATTCTCCGGCTGAATCCTGGATTCTGGGGGCTTAATACAAAGATTTCAGCTAAATACTGAAGTCAGCACAAAGACACCTGGCAGGAATAAGCAGGAGAGGACAGGCAGAGATAGATACAAAAAGAAGATTCACCCCAGAACATCCACCCAGAATCACTAACATGGCTACTGCTGTAAGTATTTTATATGGTTCCTTGTTACTCATGTGTCCTGACTTGCCTTGATCGCTGTCTCCCCACCTGGCTAACCCAGGGACAACCAACATAGAAGAGTCCATTTGAGTAAACAGGAAAAAGAAGATGGACAATTCCGTTTACAAAAATGCAGACCATTCTAGGGTGTTTTTCATTCTCAGACCATTCTCAGACCTCCAGACAATCCTTTTAACAAAAGAAAAATAAAAAAAATGTGATCTGATCACCTGGCTTCTCCACAGGCTATCCTGTGAGATGACATTTTTGGCTGGGGTATTCATGCCTTCTATAAAAATTTGATAGGGGTCATTAAGAGCTTTTTTCCCTGTCATTTCCTTTTGGGAGCTTGGCTCACTTTGAGACTCCGGGCTATTTCTTCTCTGCTATTGTTTTTAACTTGTAGTTGTCTTTGACCTGACAAGTTTTAGTTTTCTTCTTAAAACTGTCTGTGGCATGCACATACATATCTTAGTAAGATTGAGATTCTGCAGGGATGTTTCACAAAGCTGGTCAGTTTGGTAACAAAGAGCAACCTGAATGCTAAGTATACCTATATGAGCAGTCAAGATGGTCAACAAGATACCCTCTTGTGCTCACTACCATTAACAAAGAGACACAAAGCAAGGGAACTGGGCAAGTGAGTGAGTGAGCCATTGGGCTGGTGGAGGGTGAGCAAGGATTGGGGGATGACAGGTAAAGTGCATGATTGGGCTAGCAGGGGCAATCAAGCAATCAGGCGGGTGATCAGGCAGACAAGCAAGGGGGCGGGTGGAGGAGACAATTGGGTGGGCGATTTGGCAAATGGGCAAGGAAGGGGCGGGCCATTGAGTGAGTTTTTCTGCTCCTGTAAGTGGCATTCACCTATGTGCCATCAATTCCACATCTGCCTCAAAGTAAACAGACCTCTGGAGGAGGAGGAGGAGAAAAACTCCCCTGGGCATTTGTGTGCCTAGAGTGTACACTAAAATTTAACTCATATTTTTAAAAGGAGAACCCCATATAACAGTAATGTTTATTGTCAGTAGGACTGAGCCCAGAGAAAGCTTCAGAAAGAGCACCGAAGAGTGCTATGAGCGAGAAGTACTGTGGAAAATTAACTACTGAAAAACTGAGAGAAAGAGAAATGGCCAAACTCACAGTGACTAGTGAACACAGGGAGGTCAGAAATTCAAGACCCAGTTTTACCCACTCCCATGGCCAGACAGAGGATGCCCAAGGTCTCATGCAAACTCTACACAGAGACACGTTAACAAGACCCTTTAAGGTTTATTGCATCATATGAAGACATGCCTATGATGGGAAATCCAGACCATCCTGTTAGCACTAGGACCAGTGTCAAAGCTAAGAGAACATACTAATTCCAAAAGATAAAGAGGTGTCTTCATCTGGGATCTCATAAAAATTCAACTCCTTCATCTAAGGAGACCTACAGAAGTTCGGGTTATCATAATGAAGAGTCTTCAGGTAAGGTGTTTGAATTACAGGGCCCTGCTACAGAAGGTCCCCACCACTCTGTAGCTCCTGTAGTAAATCTAGAAGAAAACAGAGAGGTGCAACATATGTAGGTCTGAAAGAATTTGAACGAAGGCAATAAAGTTTAATGATTACATTCAGAGCTTTCCAACCATGCCAACCATAATGAGTGTTCAACCAGTGCCTGAGTATTGTAATTTGTTAATTGTATTTACAAGACATAAAAATGTAACTTTCTTAAAACATAACACCCTCTTCTACTGCTGCTCTCTAACAATTGCTGTCCGTGGGTACACGGCCTCTGTTTAAACAGGTTCTATTTTAAATTATCATCCTCTGTAACTACACAGTATGCAAATAAACCTTCAAGTAGAGGTGGGCACTGAACCACCAGTTCAGTGGTTCCTGCCAGTTCATTCTTCGGACGAACGAGTGTTTGGCAGTTCCCAGGCCCGCTTCCCCTGGCAGGCACCCACTCGAAGGCAGCGCCCTAGATTCCTTGCCCCACCTCCTCCGGGCGCTGCCTCTGATTCGACACCTACCAGAGAAGGCGGGGCTAGGAAACGCTGAAACCTGTCCATCCGAAGGACAAACAGGCAGAAATGGCTGAAGCAGCGGTGTGTGCCCATCTCTACATTCAAGCAGAGTTTTAAATTACAATGTTTAATTGCTTTTTCATGGCTCAATTTATTCTAAGTTCCCGTTTGTTTTAACTATGTGTGAACTTCCTTGAGTCCTGTCACTGAGAGAAAGTGGGCATGGAAACTAAATAATCAAATTTTAAAAAATGAATGCAAAAGGTGGAATTCCATCCAAATGCTATTGAATATCTGTTGGAATGGCAGTATTTTAGCAGGGAAGAATGTAATCTCTACAGCCTATTTGGCTGAGCCCAGTGGGTGAAGAAACCCTGAGGAGCGGCCTGTGATTTCAAAATTTCACTTTAGAAGGAGGATCTGAGTAATGTCAGCACATCTGTGCAAGAGGGGCAAAGGAAGGGCAATCTCCTTGTGGAGATTGTCTGTAGCCCTGCCTGTCCTTGTATTTTCTGTTAAAGCCTTGAAGGTTCTGTATTCAAAACAACCTCTTTTTAGCCTTGGGTCTCTCTGCACAAGGGAATCCTTTAAAAGCTAGAGCAGTATTGAGATTGGCTTCCTGAGACCTTTGTATTCGTTTATTGTGTTTGCAGTGCTTATTTAGTAAAAGAGCCATGCAGACCAAGAGAGGGTGCAAAGGACAACTTTATCAACATGTTTTTTTAATGTGATGTAGAATATTCGTTGAAGCCACCAACATGACTTTGACCCAACTCAGGGAGGCAATGGAAGACAGGAGGGCCTGGCATGCTCTGGTCCATGGGGTCACGAAGAGTCAGACACGACTTAACAATTGAACAACAACAAGAAGAATATTCTTACAGAATAAAGGTTGGTACAAAATAATTGTTTGGGCAGCAATTTAACACGCAGGCATAGGCAAGAGTAACTCCCACTGAATTCAGTAGGGTACCAGAATTTCATAGGTTTGTGCTGTTAATTATGGCAACGTCTCTCAGCTTGGGCCCATAGGCGTACTGCAGACATGAGGTGGCTCAAGGACTGACTTTGCATGCTGACTTTGCAGTTCTCAGGTGCCCTCCTTATCTCAGAAGCTGGTAAACAATTGGAAACCTGCAGTTCTTTATATTTATAAGATGCAGCCAAGACAATACTCTAAGGAGCTTTGCTGACTCAAATTAAAAGCCTAGCTAGGTTTCATACTTCAGTTACTGTGCACAGTCCTAGTTGAAGCTAATTGAATGCATTTTTTGGTTTTGTTTTGGACAAAATTCTGGCAGAGAAATTGTAACAGATTCCTGTTGATTTGCTAAATTTGATTTGCTAGAGACTGCTAAATTCACCATGGCTCCCAGAAATAAATCAGTCAATAAAATCTGGACATACCCTTGGCCTCTGAGTTCTACTTCTCCCTGAAGTTATCATGTGTGTAGTATAAACAGTAGCCAGAACTTGCCTGAGATTAAGTAAACTAGTAGAGTGCTCAATGCCAAACAAGGAACATTCTCCTGAGTAGGAGTGGGATGATTAGATAAAGGGCAAGATACTTTATCGCTGAGACATGAGAACAGTCAGACATATTAAAATTATATTAATCTATTATTAATTATTCAGGTTATAATATATTAAAACTATAACATTTACTGTACCTGCCAGCCCTGTTAGTGTGAATAAAAAGAGATCAGTCTGGATCATATACACAACAGATTTTTATATAGTCCAGTAGTAAATAATCTTTGGCATGTACTGTATAAGGGCATAAGAAGTAGCTGTGCAGTTTTTAAATTAAAAAGTTTATTGTATGCTCTCAAGAAAGCTGTAATAAGACAATGCAGCAAAGTGTGGATTTCTTAAATCTATTTCCCCAATTTCTAGCAGTTCATGAGGTGGGACTTTCCTTGTCAACAAAACAATGCATGTGTGTTTTCCTCTTGCCCCATATTCCCAGCTGTCTTATATTTATAGCTGTGCCACACAACTCCCACTCAGAGCTTGCCGAAGTCATGCTATCTTGTATTTTGATCTGCCCCACAGGACATCAGTGGGCATATTAAAAGGGGCAATGAGAGTAAAATGTTCAGGTTAACCCACTTCTCCCATGTGCTATGAATCAGATGTCCAACATACTTGGAGAGCTACCACCTTGAAGAAAGAATGGATCAGGATCAAGGAAATACTGTATAGAGTCAGATCTCCTTTCAGCAACATCATTGCTGCACCATCATTGCTTTTGGTCCGTTACTGCCTTTCACCCTAAACGAAAGGGGCAGTTACACATCGAAATATTCCTGGATTTGTGTTAGGTTTAGCAAGCTTGAAATAATTTTTAAAAAATAAATCGACGATGCAATTTATTTTGAATTGTTTTGGCATGGGTTGGAGTAAATTGTGTCTGTGGGGTTTGTCAAGTATTGGATTGGATGCCAGGATGATGATTCTGGGTTGCAGGAAAACTTTGCAGTCCAAACTGTTATATATAGATATCTTCTATCTGTAATACTGGATTAGTGCCATTCAACTAGTTGAAAGAAAATTAAAAAATAAAACAAATATTAAAAATAACACTGTCAGTGGCAGCAGCAAGTGGCTTTGAGAGGCAGCCAGTGGGCGGGCGCCACAGACTTGTTGCATTTGAGGCTTTGTTCTGCACCCGCCTGCCCTCGCACTGACTTCTGCTCAAACCCACTTGCCACTGCCACCAGCGCTGCTATTGTTAATATTTATTTATTTCGTTTGTATCAAACTGGGATAGTGTTAGGTCAGTATTACAGAGTGAAAAAAAAATATGTAACAGATCAGACAGCAAGGTTTTCCGGCAGCCTGAAACCCATGATTCTGGCATCCATTACTTGACAATCTCCACACATTTGTGCATACATTCCAGCACAAGGGTGGCAGGTGCAGAATAAAGCCTCAAATGCAATGATTTTTAAAGCCCTTAACCAACATATGACACAGTTTAAACACAGATTAAAAGTTGTCCCAAGTGGGCAAACCACACAGCAACCCAAAATCCATGTGACTACCATGTGACTTTAAACTGACTTCAAAAATTCCCAATCATCTCCTGATTTTAACTGCACTGTAACTCACAGTGCTGTTGTAAAAAAAAAAAAGAGAAGTGGAGGAACTATGTATAGTTTATGGTCTGTGGAGGAAAAAGCATAAATACACATAATGAATAAAATACACAAGATGTGCAATATGATCCTATGCATGTTTGCTCAAAAGTTAGTTTCACTAGTTCCTCTTTGGAACTGCAGAAAATAATGCCTGCCAACCACAATGTTCTGTATAATATTCACCTTTCTATGACACAAGCAGAGACTACCCCCATTGAAAAGAATAGGGTTTTAAACATGCACCAAGCAGTAGCGTATACTTCATTTCAGAAGCTCACTTGAAGTCCAACTGCATATACAACCAGCTGTTGGGCAAATGGAATGCATTCGTTGTCGTTTAGTCGTTTAGTGTCTGACTCTTCGTGACCCCATGGACCAGAGCACACCAGGCCCTCCTATCTTCCACTGCCTCCCAGAACTGTGTCAAATTCATATTGGTTGCTTCAATGACACTGTCCAACCATCTCATCCTCTGTCGTCCTCTTCTCCTCTTGCCTTCACATTTTCCCAACATCAGGGTCTTTTCCAGGGAGTCTTCTCTTCTCATGAGATGGCCAAATTATTGGAGCCTCAGCTTCAGGATCTGTCCTTCCAGTGAGCACTCAGGGTTGATTTCCTTTAGAATTGATTGGTTTGTTCTCCTTGCAGTCCAGGGGACTCTCAAGATCCTCCTCCAGCACCACAGTTCAAAAGCGTCAATTCTTCGGCGGTCAGCTTTCTTTATGGTCCAGCTCTCACTTCCATACGTCACTACAGGAAAAACCATAGCTTTGACTATTCGGACTTTTGTTGGCAAGGTGATGTCTCTGCTTTTTAAGATGCTGTCAAGGTTTGTCATCGCTTTCCTCCCAAGAAGCAGATGTCTTTTAATTTTGAGGCTGCTGTCTCCATCTGCAGTGATCATGGAGCCCAAGAAAGTAAAATCTGTCACTGCCTCTATATCTTCCCCTTCTATTTGCCAGTAGGTATTGGGACCAGTGGCCATGACCTTAATTTTTTTGATGTTGAGCTTCAGACCGTTTTTTGCACTCTCCTCTTTCACCCTCTAGATGTTTCTGGTATAATTCCTCTGTGTATTCTTGCCACCTCTTCTTGATGTCTTCTGCTTCTGTTAGGTCCCTCCCATTTTTGTCCTTTATCATGTTCATCTTTGCACAAAATGTTCTTCTAATATCTCCAATTTTCCTGAACAGATCTCTGGTTTTTCCTTTCTATAATTTTCCTCTATTTCTTTGCATTGTTCATTTAAGAAGGCCCTCTTGTCTCTCCTTGCTATTCTTTGGAAGTCTGCATTCAGTTTTCTGTAACTTTCCCTATCTCCCTTGCATTTTGTTTCCCTTCTCCTCTCTGCTATTTCTAAGGCGTCGTTGGACAGCCACTTTGCTTTCTTGCATTTCCTTTTCTTTGGAATGGTTTTTGTTGCTGCCTCCTGTACAATGTTATGAGCCTCTATCCAAAGTTCTTCAGGCACTCTGTCCACCAAATCTAGTTCCTTAAATCTGTTCTTCACTTCCACTGTGTATTCATAAGGGATGTGGTTTAGATTATACGTGATGAGCCCTGTGGTTTTTCCTACTCTCTTCAGGTTAAGCTTGAATTTTGCTATGAGAAGCTGATTATCAGAGCCACAATCAGCTCCAGGACTTGTTTCTGCTGACTGTATAGAGCTTCTCCATCTTTGGCTGCAGAGAATATAACCAATCTGATTGTGGTATTGCCCATCTGGTGATTTCCATGTTTAAAGTCGCCTGATGTGTTGTTGGAAAAGAGTGTTTGTTATGACCAGCTTGTTCTCTTGACAAAACTTAGCCTTTGCCCTGCTTCATTCTGAACTCCAAGGCCAAACTTCCCTGTTGTTCCTTTTATCTCTTGACTCCCAACTTTAGCATTCCAATCCCCTAGAATGAGAAGAACATCTTTCTTTGGTGTCAGTTCTAGAAGGTGTTGTAAATCTTCATAAAACTGGTCAGTTTCAGTCTCCTCAGCATTGGTGGTTGGAGCATAAATTTGGATTACTGTGATGTTGAAAGGTCTGCCTTGGATTCGTATTGACATCATTCTATCATTTTTGAGATTGTATCCCATTACAGCTTTTCCCACTCTTTTGTTGACTATGAGGGCTACTCCATTCCTTCTATGGGATTCTTGCCCACAGTAGTAGATATGATAATCATCTGAATTGAATTCGCCCATTCCCGCCCATCCATTTTAGTTCACTGATGGCCAAGATGTCAATGTTTATTCTTGCCATCTCCTGTTTGACCACATCCAGCTTCCCAAGGTTCATAGATGTTACATTCCAGGTTCCTATGCAGTATTTTTCTTTGCAGCATCGGACTTTCTTTTCACTTCCAGGCACGTCCACCGCTGATCGTCCTTTCGGCTTTGGCCCAACCACTTCATTAGCTGTGGAGCTACTTGTACTTGTCCTCCGCTCTTCCTCAATTGCATGTTGGACGCCTTCCGACCTGAGGGTCCCATCTTCTAGCATCATATCTTTTAGCCTTTTGTTTCTGATCATGGGGCATTCTCGGCAAAGATACTGGAGTGGCTTGCCAATTCCTACTCCAGGTGGATTGTGTTTAGTCAGAACTCTCCACTATGACTTGTCCATCTTGGGTGTCCCTGCGTGGCATAGCCCATAGCTTCCCTGAGTTACTCAAGCCCCTTCGCCACGACAAGGCAGCAATCCATGAAGGGAGGAATGCACTAAGAGGGTCTTAGTTTTAACTATGGGTGTGATCACGTAGAGAAATAGATTGTAATTTGGATCACTTGTGGAGTGGTCTGGTACGATCTATTTCTCGGCAGACACACAAGATAGGGGGAATTGTGCTCTGGTCTGCCTTTGATCTGTGCTCAGGCTGGATCTTTTTGGTCCAACTTTACGGCAATTACTGATTGGAGCTGGGCTGGAGCCATCCTGAAAAGTAGGAAGACCACCCTCTGCAAAGGAACCCTGTCTGGTGTGATCAGATGTGGACCTTTCCTGCCATCTGATTGCTTCAGAATGCAGTGTTAAACATGTGTCTAACTATCATACTCAGCCCAAAAATACAGGTGCTGAACTGTAAGCAGATCATGGCCTCTCTCTGTGTGTGTGTGTGTGTACACACCCACACCCACACCCACCCACCCACCCACACACACACACATTTTCATGTTTTCAGAACTGGCTTCTGATTGTTCAGAGGAAACATTGTGTGTATATAAATATATATATGCCTGTTCTCTCTCTCTCTCTCTCTCTCTCTCTCTCTCTCTCTCTCTCTCACACACACACACACACACACACACACACACACACACGTGTGTGTGTGTGTGTGTGTGTGCGCGCGCGCGCGTGCGCGCGTGCGTGTATGTGAGAACAGGCATATATATTTACGGCCAGTTCTGTAAACATGAAAATATGTCTTAAAATATCCCCTCCCAGCCTTCCCAATTCCTACTTCAATCTGTGATTATCTATTTTATGTATGACTCTTGTTAGTGTGAGTGGGACTGTCAGAAACAGTCACCCAAACAAGATAATAGCCTGCAGTTCAGTGTCTAGACTGTAGGAAATCCAGGTTCAAATCCCTGATCAGTCATGAAATGCAGCGATGGTGTTGCCTCTTATCAGGCTCCCTGTGGGAATCTGAGCCAGTTCTTCTGGTCTACTTACCTGGACGCATATCCTCTTATCTGGATCATGATCTCCACTGGTGGTTGCAAAACCAATTAGTTGCACCTATGTAAAGTCTGGGTAAGTTTTAGATTAACATTTTATCGATGCCATTTCCTGATATCATCCTCCTTCCCTCCCTCCCTCCCTCCCTCCCTCTCTCTCTCTCTCTCTCTCTCTCTGTATGTATGTCTCTGTGAGAGACAGAGTGAGAGAGAGAGAGAGAGTAGCTAATTGTTGTTGCTACCACCAATGGATGCTTTTGAATTGTGGTGCTGGAGAAGACTGGTCTGGATTAGTTTTCTGGTCCATGGGGTCATGAAGAATTGGACACGACTTAATGACTAAACAACAACAAAACCACCAGTGGACAGGTGCTTCACTTCCTCCAGTAGTTATATACGTATAGTTAATGGTGCTTCTGAATTATCTGTTTAGAAATATTAAGTCTGAGCAGAGGCAAGAGCACTTTAGTGCCAAAGTTTGGGATTTTTTGACTCACAACTCCCCGAATCTGCAGCCATCAAGTAATTTTTCCAAGCTCTGACCAACACAGAGAGAAGCGGGGCTTGTCTTAAATCGATTAGCTCTCCTTGAGAAGGCTAGTTCTAGCCCTTTCAGAAAGCTCTAGTTTGCTTCAGTCAAATATACCCTCAGAAAGAAAACTAATCCAGACCAAAATGGTGATTGACACATATTAGATGGTTTGGGGAATTGTGATCCTTGCTGCTCCTCTTGGGCCCAGGACAGTGAGGCCAAGTCCTATGGGTTCCACAGACTCAGCAACTGGGTTAACAAGTTTTACTGGAACATTAAACTGGTCATGAAAGTCCTCTGCTCTGGTCCCATCCCTGGTTTCCATTAGTCCTTCACTTTGGGCCCTGGATATGCTCACCAGCCCCAAGTCCTTAACAGTTCCCAACTAGGGCTGAGTTGAAGTCCCTACCCCCAGCCCAGCTTTACTTATGGTCCAGGAGACATCAGCTCCTGAACTAGCTGCACCAATGATTGTGGTTGGCGGTGGTGCCTCCAGCACTACTTTTGGCTGGGATGCCCTTGTTGTAGTGCAGAGGGGGTGCCCAGGAAGTCTTCCTGTTGGTCCACCTCCCCTCCTCTTTCTCTTCCTGCATTCCTTCCCTCCCAATTGGTTCCACATGTTCCTTCCTGCCAAATCCACAGTTTCTTGGCTTTCCCCTCCATGTTCCCCTGTGGGCATCCAGTGTCTCGTCCTTTGGGCTGCTCTGGATCACAGGTTTTACAGAAATCTCTCGGCTGGCCTGAGGATGGGGAGATGGCCCACTCTGGATGGCGGAGCTATCCATCTGACAGGAATCCACACTTCTTGGTGGTCTGGTTTCTCTTATTAGGACATCTAGTCTAAAATGGGCAGTGTTTTGCACTCTAAATTAGGCCTGCAATATTATAGACATAAGACCAATGGAGTAGGAAGGTACCTTGAAGGTTTTCTCATCCAAACTCATACTCAATGAACTACAGCAGCATCCTTGGTCATCCAGCCTCTGCTTCAACACCTCCAGTGAAGGAGAGCCCACCACCTCCTTATGCATTCACTTCTAAATTTGACCGGCTTATACTATTAGGAAATATCTCCTAATATCCCATTGAATTTTACCTTCCTACAGTTTCCACTGGTTGATTCTAATCCTACCCTCCAAGGTAGCCCAGAACAAGCTTTTTTCTATTTTTGGGGTAGCAACCCAATGAAGTCAGATATCATATGAGCTCTTCAGCTTCTCTCCTTTGGCCAAACATACCCAGCTCTTTTAGTCATTCTTCACAAGACTTGATTTCTAGAGTCTCTTGCACCCTCCTGATTGCCTTCCTTTGCACTTGCACCAGATTGTCAATAACATTCTTAAAATATAGAACCCAGAACAGCTTTACTTATGGTCCAGGAGACATCAGCTCCTGAACTAGCTGCACCAATGATTGTGGTTGGCGGTGGTGCCTCCAGCACTACTTTTGGCTGGGATGCCCTTGTTGTAGTGCAGAGGGGGTGCCCAGGAAGTCTTCCTGTTGGTCCACCTCCCCTCCTCTTTCTCTTCCTGCATTCCTTCCCTCCCAATTGGTTCCACATGTTCCTTCCTGCCAAATCCACAGTTTCTTGGCTTTCCCCTCCATGTTCCCCTGTGGGCATCCAGTGTCTCGTCCTTTGGGCTGCTCTGGATCACAGGTTTTACAGAAATCTCTCGGCTGGCCTGAGGATGGGGAGATGGCCCACTCTGGATGGCGGAGCTATCCATCTGACAGGAATCCACGCTTCTTGGTGGTCTGGTTTCTCTTATTAGGACATCTAGTCTAAAATGGGCAGTGTTTTGCACTCTAAATTAGGCCTGCAATATTATAGACATAAGACCAATGGAGTAGGAAGGTACCTTGAAGGTTTTCTCATCCAAACTCATACTCAATGAACTACAGCAGCATCCTTGGTCATCCAGCCTCTGCTTCAACACCTCCAGTGAAGGAGAGCCCACCACTTCCTTATGCATTCACTTCTAAATTTGACCGGCTTATACTATTAGGAAATATCTCCTAATATCCCATTGAATTTTACCTTCCTACAGTTTCCACTGGTTGATTCTAATCCTACCCTCCAAGGTAGCCCAGAACAAGCTTTTTTCTATTTTTGGGGTAGCAACCCAATGAAGTCAGATATCATATGAGCTCTTCAGCTTCTCTCCTTTGGCCAAACATACCCAGCTCTTTTAGTCATTCTTCACAAGACTTGATTTCTAGAGTCTCTTGCACCCTCCTGATTGCCTTCCTTTGCACTTGCACCAGATTGTCAATAACATTCTTAAAATATAGAACCCAGAACTGGGCACAATACTGTAGAAGTTTCTTGGCCAGGAGAGAATGAAGCAAGCTCTGGACACAGCTTTTTTTTAATGCAGCCAAATACTGAATCCACTTTTTTTAGCAGCAGCATCACATTTCTAGCTCATGTCCACTCATGTTCCAGTAAATCTATACCCTTTCACATTTCCTAATATCATATGAGCTATCTGATTTGGAATTGCTGGATAGCTGAGTGGTTTAGGTATCTAGCTGTGGAGTCAGAGGCCGGGAGTTTGATTCCCCATTGTGCCTGCTTGACAAGGGCTGGACTTGATTATCCATAGGGTCCCTCCAGCTCTGGAGTTGTGGGAGGATAGTGATTATGATGTTGCCTATTATCTCTTTTGAATCAATTGTCTCATCTTATGGGTTTTGGCTCAGGGCTCCAGCCTTTTAAGATACTTTTGACTCTTAACACTCTCATCTATGGTGTTTGCTATCCCTTCTAATTCTGCATCATCATCATCATCATAATTGAAGCCAAGTTTTTCATAAAAATGTTGACAAATGCAGGGCTTCTACACTACCTACTTATTATCATCTATTTAAGATCAATACAAATGCAGGTACTACTTAATTGCCATGCCTAATTTTATTATCTATAAAATTCTGTTGTTGAAAATACCTTTAGGTTGTTACAGCTTTGAGCAGCAGATTTTCACAGATGTAAGTTCTGCCTGGAGGGTTGCGATTTTATTGAAAATGTATTATCAAGGAACAGTAAAAGACTGTTGTTGGGTGGCGTGAGGCAGCTATTCTGCATCACAGATGCCGAGGCATGGGAAGCAAATACAGTAGTTACCTTGGTTTATGAAATTAATGTGTTATATGGGACGTTACATAAAGCGAAAATTTTGTAAAATGGAACATGGATTACCATAGGAACAGGGGCAGCACTTTCTTCACAAACCGAAAAACCCCAGAAAATAAACAAACATAAACAGAGGCATAGTTTTCAATGGATTTCCGTTCATACTCCAAAAAAGACGTTAACTGAGGCGTTCGTAAATTAAGGGTCTATTGTAAAGCTAAAGATGAAGACCCAATTTTTGGACTATAACTCCTGGAATCCTACATCCAGCATGGGAATTGTAGTCCAAAAAGGTAACTTTACGGATCCCTAGACAAAGCTCTGTACGTTATGTAGTGATCACCTTGCGACCATGACCTTGCTGTATTCAAGCATGGTGAGGGACGCCACCCCATTTCTATAGCTGAAGTTCAACTGCCAATCTGGCTGGTTTCTCTAAACTACAAGAGGGCATGTTGTCCTTTGGGTTCAGGCTATAAATCTTCACTACTCTTGCTCTCTCCTGTGAGAATGAAAGAACACATATTTCACCTCCTCTTCACCCGTGAGATGCTGAGTTATCTTTTGGCACTCCCACCAAGAGTTCTCACACTTGCAAGAACTGTTTTTGCATACGATCACAATAATCACTGCCTTGTTTGTTCGACTTCCAAAAGTAAGATGCTGTACTTGATCTTAGCCAAAAGGCTGAGAAGCGATTTCTTTGATTCCTCAAGTAGAATTACAGCTAAGTTTGCAAAATTCTGTGCAGTGGCTTTTAGGGTAAGATAACAAATGACTAAACCATTTCAGGAATCAGACTCACACTTTATTAAAATCTGAATTTCAGCCTGCTTTGTATTGATTGTAAATACTTTCTTATTGTGTTTTAGGCTTGCGTATCTAACATGGCTTACCCATGGTCATCGTCATAATAAAGTTAAATACTGTAATGTCATTACCCATCAAAAGTAAGATGTACTAAATGGATTCTTTTTATATTTTGGGTGAATCCGCCTCCCCCCCGCCCCGGCCTTGGTCTATTTGTGTGTGCTTTGCTTCATTAAGGGAAAAGTCACAGGTTTTGTAAAGACATGTTTGGCATAAATTGTGGGAGACTCAAGAGGGGAGTAGAGATGCTGGTCCCATTCTTGTTCTGGAGGTGAGAAATCTAACATACCTTGATGAACTCTCCTTAGACTGTCACCATGTTGGGACAACCAACGAGGAACTTTTACCCTTTTGAGCTTCTTGAAGAAAAGGCAGAAAGGCGTTAATGAATTCACATGCAAAGACTCTTCTACAATTGTTGTTACACGGACTACAAGGCCTCTGGGAATACAAAATCTGGGGTTGCCACCCAAGGCATTTTGGGAGTTGTAGTCCAAAAAAGTAACTTTCCCCACCTCAGAATTGTAATGAATGCACATCCCTTTTTATAAGGGATGGGCCCGATACCATGCTGTCATCTTCCATCTTCATGTATGTGGGAAGAAAGTTGAGGTGTGTGTGTAACTGTCATCCCCAGGTTCCAGGAACAACGTGTTTATTAAACTTTCTTAGTAATTTTCATGCTTTCAGATTGGCAGGACATTCTGTTTTTCCATCTCAAAGAACAAAGCCAAAACAAGGGCATGTGATTGGAGTTTTATTTTTTTCTGTTTCCTCGCAAGTGAAGCACAGTGGGAAGAAAAGTCATTAACCACAATAAAGGGTGCCGCATCTGCTTGCTTCATTACTTTTTGTCCCAGTGTCAGAGATAAGTTGGCTCCTGTAATGTGTTGCATCTATCCTACACACACCCATTGTCTCTCTGTGTGACCACTGACAATGACCTGCCCCCTTGGCTGTCCCTACTGGTCATTTATGACCCCTCAGCCAAGTTTCAGGTCCTTAGGTCACATAGCAATACTGTAAGCATTTTGAAGGTCATTTTGAATACTTCAAGACAGTGATGATTTCAGCAATATCTGTTTGACTATCAATGCATCTACGTATATCAGGCTTCGTGCTAATTAAAAAGAACATCAAGATGTTGATGGCTGAGCCTTCTGTTAGCCAACAAAGGAGTTCTTAATTCTCAGTTCTCTAAGTGGATGCTTGACCTGATTGGTTTGCTCTAGATAAGGCAGTCTCATGAGAAGAGAAGACTCCCTGGAAAAGACCCTGATGTTGGGAAAGTGTGAAGGCAAGAGGAGAGGGGGATGATAGAGGACGAGATGGTTGGACAGTGTCACCGAAGCTACCAACATGAATTTGACCAAACTCTGGGAGGCAGTGGAAGATAGGAGGGCCTGCCGTGCTCTGGTCCATGGGGTCACAAAGAGTCAGACACAACTTGACTAAACAACAACAACAACAACAACAAGAAGGCAGGTCACAAAGAGTAGGACATGACTTAACGACTAAACAACAACAACAACCACATATTCTGAGGACAAACATTGTTACTTCTATCAGTTAAACAGAAGTTTATTTTCTCCACGGGGAATGGAAAAGCATTGTTTCCTCAATGGTTATGCTTGATGAAATTCATACCGATGTATCTGGAATCAAACTGATATTTCAAAAATAGCACCATTCAGAAACCAGTAGGAGAACATCTCAAATTTGCAGGCTGCTCCGCCACTGTGCTGAAAATCAGTGTTCTTTAGCTGTAGAACTTTGAGGAGTAAATTCAGCATGTAGGATCAGGCATGATGCCATTTGTTTAGGCCTGAATAAAGACACTGATATCTCTATCTATAGATGTTTAATTAGTAAAAGCAAAGTCAGAAAGTTGTGTTATTTCACTTATGGCTGTTGTGAATCGCTACTATATGTATCCATATGTTCAAGCTTCATGCACCTGTTGAGAAGAACATTTAAGTGTCTGAAAAGGATAACTTTCTTTCATGAAAGTACAGGAAATGTTTCAATTCACCTTGCAAGAGACTATTATTTTTATCAACCCATCTGAGTTGATTTTACTATGCCAAGTGTAATAGCTCTCTTTCACCTTATCCTGACTCTAAATCCACAGACCATGTATTTAGGCCAGGAATTCTCAAATTTGAGTCCCTATATAATGTTGGGATTCAATACCAAGAAACTCTTTCCCCAGGACCACCATGCTACTCAAAATCTCATCTGATTTCAGAAGCTAGCTAAAGTCAGAATTCATTAGTAGATAAAAGAGTGTCATGAAGAGCAGGTGGTGTACCATAGCTCAGTGGTGGAACATGGTTCCCAGTTCAGTCCTCTGCCCCAGCAGGAAAGAACTCTGCCTGGATTTCTGGAAAGCTGCTATCAACTACTATCATGCAAGGATTAATGAAAAACAACTGCTGAAATCCAGCAGTAAGTCACAACTAGAGTAGGTCCATTGCATTAGTGGGGATTTGGTGAGTCAACACTTAGGTAATTTCACTGATTCAGTGGGCCTACTCTAGTTGTAATTTACTACTGGGTTTCAGCCATTGTGTAGCATACTGCAGTTCCTCATACTTCCATGTATTTTCAGAACTCTTGCAAGATCCTACAAAACCTTGTGCTGGCAAATGCAACTTGAGAGTCTTCTTATGCAAGAGAAGCCTTGTGCTAGCAGACATCCTGAGACATTGTGCAAGTAATGATGCAACATCTGACCCAATGGGGTTTTTTGGGGTGGGCGTTGACTTCATGCCTTTTTTTAATATACAGAACAGGTTTTACATTGCCATACATCTGGAGACGTTCTTCAAGACCTTACACAGTGTGTTCAACCAGAGACACATACCAAGCTGTAAAAGACTCTTCTGCATAGACAAGATTGTGCTAGCATGAATCTCAAGGTCTTGTGCACAGTGTTGTGAAAGAGGTTGTGAAACACGTTTCACAAAGAGAAACAGGCCACTGGAATCCAATTCACTTTTCTTGAAGAAGAAAAGACCTAGGAAGATGTTTACCTTGTTGAAGGCTACCTGCAGGTTTAGGACAGAGCCAGAAGTGATGGATGAAGTCAGAAGCCAAAATGGGCTGGGACACCAATTCTGTCTCCCCCACTCACCTCCCTTTTCTTCTCTGGCCAATGAAGTGACTGATAACACTCACTAGAGATGTAACCTAATAGCCTGTAGAAGGCTTCTGATAGTAGGCTAAGGTTACAGGTTCCTTATACCTGGGTTAGAAGATGAATTTTAATGTGATCCAGGAAGATAATCCATGAAAAAGCTAATCATTTTCAGTTAGCAGGTTAATGTGCATTTTAAAAGCTCCCTCAGTGTCCTGTTTCTTTCTGAGTTGTAGAATCATAGAACTGTAGAGCTGGAAGTGATCACAGGAGTCGTCAAGTACAACCTCCTGCCAAAGCTGAAATTCCACAAGTCGAGTGTCCCTGCAAGGTAGTTGTCTAATCTCTGTTTAAAGACATCCAATGAGGGAGAGTCAATTACCCCCAAAGCACTACATCTCACTGTTAAGCAACTTTTACTGTCAATAAGTTCTTCTTAATGTTTAGACAATATAGCCTTTCTCACAATTTGAATCTATTAATGAGTCCTACTATCTGGAGCCAATGAAAACAAGCCTTTTCATATTTGTTTGTTTGTTTGTTTGTTTGTTTGTTTGTTTGTTTGTTGCATTTATATGCCGCCCATCTAGACATGGTCTACTCTGGGCGGCTCACAACATACAAATAGAAACAATTTAAAATATACACTATTTACATAGATAGAGAAATATAAAATCAAAGAACTTACAATTTTAACAATTAATTTAAAAGTAGAGTCCCAAGATGGCACGAGTTAAAAGGAAAGAAATAAGAAATAAGCATCACTTAATTGACTGAAGGGAAGGCCTGCTTGAATAGCCAAGTTTTCAGTTGGCTTTTGAAAATGCCCAGCGAGGGTGCCAGCCAAATTTCGGTAGGGAGGGTGTTCCACAGCCTTCCATTTTCCACCTTCCATTTTGCAGCCCTTCAAATATTTGAAGCCTAGGATCATATTGCCTCTCACTCCTCTCTGGGCTACACATACCCAGCTTCCTCAGCCATTCCTCATAGCAGTTGGTTTACTGGAAGAGAGAGAACTCTTATTTATTTATTTCTTGCTAAAGATTGCTTTAAAGTCTGGGCACCTCATTCGAATCAGTCCCAGCCATGCCAATGTACGCTGGCTCATTGTAAAGATGCTTGTGTGTGTGCTTGAATAATGTTGGGACACGTGCAGCAATAGGAGGGAACAAAGAACTGCCTGGTGCAAATACACATACAAGGAGTAGCCTAAAATGTGAAGTTCTGCTCACAGGAATGTCTTCGTGAGGAATTCTTTTTTTTTAAAGCACTGCTGCTGTCGAATATTGACATATCAAAAAAAAAAAAAGGAAGTTTATTGAGGAGGGAAGAACAATACAAGAAAGCAACATTCATGTATACAGAAATTCAAATGATGTCAATAAAATCAGGCTGATATATCTGGTTACATGTTATATACACGTAACCTTAAAGTATCGGGTTTCAGAGCATTCGCAGAGTTTCTTGCAAAGCGGCTGGACTGAGAGTGTGTTATTCAGCCTCCTGATAAAATGTCACTGGGAAGACCCAGATGGGAAGCAAACCCTCAGATATTTACAGGAACTGAAGATTAGTAGAAGATGACCTGTTAATGGAGGGGCACAGCTGTTTGGCCCTAAGGGGTAGTTGGTGCCATTTCTGATGTCCATGGTCTAGTCCACTGGTTCTTAACCTTTGTTACTCAGATGTTTTTGGACTGCAACTCCCAGAAGCCTTCACCATCAGCTCTGCTGGCTGGGGTTTCTGGGAGTTGCAGTTCAAAAACACCTGAATAACAAAGGTTAAGAACCAGTCAGTCAGTCAGAACATTATACAGAGGCTAGTTTCACCTGCGGAGCAGCTCAGCACAACCATTGGCTATCCAGGAACCACCAGGTAAACGATTGTGGAAGTAAGCTCTCTGTCCCCCTGAAAACCTATTCCATATCCAGGTAGTAGATCCAGTTACAACTGTTTAATTGGCTCCTGCGTAATAGCCAGCTACACATTTCACAACAGGATTTATGGACAATCAATTTAAAGTATTTGATCACATAGTCAGAGTTGTAATTGTTGGATATTATTAGTCCAAAGCTGTGCTGGTGCAGATGCCTAGGACAACAAAATGCTTGCTCAATGTTGTTTAATAATTGGCCTTAGGGTTTTGAACTGCTCATAGCTGCCAATTTGTTTAGGAATGACTAAACAGCTACAGCAACCTCAAATACATTGCTGCATCTGGAAACAAATCTATTTACACTTTTCTGCTACCCCACAATCATAAAACCCTCCTCGCCCCCATGTGGAACTCTCTCTGATTACAAGAGATTGAAATAAACTCCGCATCACTGCATGCCCGCAAGAACCTTAGGGCATGTTCCGTTCCTGGAAGCCCATGTACACTATTCTGTTAACATCAATGTAAATACTGCCTTCTGACTCAAGCGTTGGAGATAAGCTATGCAAAATTCTAAGCCATTTTGCATGGGTGTGCACGGGGGGGGGGGGGCCTGCAACAGGCCAACAAAGCCATCAATGGCCCGGCTTTTATGATCAGCTATCTGGGTCAAGTGTATGAAATTCTGCACAATTTGAAATCAAGAAATTAACATTCCAAAGTCAGGTATTGACATTTAAGGTGGATTTAAAAAGATCCGATTTCTTTTCTCCAAAAGCATATGTTCTAGATTGGAATAGGAAACCCTGTGTCACAAATGGCTTGGTTATACACCGCACTCCTCCTGTTTTTGCATCGGGTGTGGCAAGTTTGAAAGCGAATTTAAAATCTCCAACTACAGCTAAGCATACCTTTTATGGGCTGGGAAGGGGAGAGGTTAAAACCCATGTGGGGGTTGTTTATTTTAAATCAGTTCTGGTCACACTCCTGCCCCACTAATTTTGGCATATGTGATCACCTGTCCCGGAATAAATAATGTTTGTAGGTTCTGTGGAGTTTGCTGGGTTTTGGATGCCAAATACAATGGGTTTTGGACTGTAGGACACCATGCAGTCTGACCTCTTCCATTTTTCCTATCTGTCTCTATTTTAGGGCTGCATCAGTCTAGCACTATGCCACTTCAAAACTTTTATTTTAAAAATTAAATATTAAAAAGAACAATTTAGACCAGACAAGATGATTCTTAAAGGAGAGAGGAAAAGGCTGTTAAAGTAGTTGTGGGCTATGTTGTAGGCTATTGATGCAAGCTTTGCTGAATAAAAGCTGCTGTATCCAGCATCGGCTGCTTCAAGGAAGGCAAGCTCCAGCTCAACAAAGGCACAAAACACAGTTGAGGTGAAGAATTAATTTCCCAGTACAGAGGGAAAAATTGGGACCTGGGAGGCTGAAATGCCATTAAACAGTGAATGGAAAATAACTCCTTCACAAAGCTTACAACAAGACTAAAAAACATTTCATGAGGACACGGACAGTCACAAAAACCACATGATGTTAAATAAGTTTCTAAACACCTGGACCAGTTTCTGATTTAATTCAATAGCGTAGTCATGCCCTAAGTCAAATATGTAGTTACTCTGCAACAGTTTTATTTAACTGAGGATTTCACAGCAATATTTTATATGAGCGTTTTATCACTTTTGAACTCAAATGCTGAACTCATTCATCCCTGCAGCCTTCATTTCCCAAGGAAATGTAACTATAAACACTTGGTTGCAAACATATAACCACATGGATTCCTTTGATTTATACACAGGATTAGTTTTGACAATTGAAGATTGAATAGTTTTCAGGACATGTCTACACGTCATGCTTTGAAACATGCTCCCCCAAAGTGATAGCAATTCCGTTTTTTGTGAAGATGGTGGCAAGTTGCTAAGTCATTGCTATCTACTCCATAGAAGTGCTGTAAGGTAACCCCAGGTTCATCTGCCAGATGTAAAATATTTAAACAGATTCAAACTTAGCAGTATAATTAATATTAGTAGTCTGGCCACATCATTATTCTAGCAGTAAGAATTCTCCACAGAGAGAAACCTGATAATGCTAAAACACTAGACTTTTATAAGAGGCTCTTCTTTGTTATAGTATTTTCTTCTCCAGTCAATTAGAGAAGGATAATTGCTCAGCTAGGTACAGCTACTGAACTGAACTGTATTCCTGAAGTCTTGGGCTGAGAAACACTGCAAGAATTCACACTGGATGCTTAATCCGTGTAACCACACCACCTCTTCTAAGTCAGGCTCCTCTGTCCCTAAAGTAGAATGGGGGAACTCCTATGTTGTTGGGCTGATTCCAGCCAGCATGGCCAGAGGTCAGGGATGGGGGTGGGGGTGGGCATTGCTTGACAATGCCTAGGTGGACACATGCCAAAGTAGTGAACCAAGAGGCTTGCTGAAGTTCAAATGAGAACCTCCAAAGAAGAATACAACTCAACTTCCTAAGGAAATAGCAGTTTTGTTCTATTACTGACAATTTCTTTTAAAATATTCCTAACTTCAGATTTTACTTTGCCTTCTAATAACTTAAACCTTTTCAAATGAAGCTTTCCTATTCTTATAAAAGGATGACCAGCATATTTCTTTCTTTTTGATAAGTATTGAAATTTTGAAATCTGTCTTTGCATTAGCCCAGTTTTTTGTTTTTAATTCTTTTAGTTTATATCCATAGTTAGGATTTCATTTATCCATCAGAATGTAGGAATATAATACTAATACTTAAAGCATATGTTCTGCATTAGTGAGGAAGCATGCATAGTTAAACAGCCCAAGTCGTTACATCTCTTGCCTTTTCTAAATCTGCATGTAGCTTCACATTCCTAGGTTTCCTTCCTTCTCTCTGAGAGCAATTCCCGCTTCTTTTTGCTCTTCCATTTCAGTTACAGGAAGACATACTTATACAGAAACCAATCTGGGGGCTTCTATAACTGAGTTTAAGTACTGTTCTTCCTGTACTATCCTTTCAAAGATTTCCTAGTCAACAAATAAATTTCCTTTTTGCATACCAGTCTACATCTGGTCTACTCAATAGTCACAGACTCAGCACTATGCTGGTGTATTCTGCCAATAAATAGCAAATAATCCTAACAGCATCAATGCAGGAGTCTAATCCCAGAAATCACTATTTACATTCTGGTAATTAAACTCTATTCACTTAGGTTCCTCCCACTATGCTAATATACTGTACTGTATACATTTACTTGAAAGCAGAAATCCTACTGAGTTTATAGGAGTTTACTCCCAAGCGACTCTGCACAGGATGACCCCATTTGTTCTGACACTGCTGGCAGACCAGGGCTCCATTCACACCACAGAGAGAGAGAGAGAGAGAGAGAGAGAGAGAGAGAGAGAACTGTATGTTTTTTATAGTGAACATCAAGCCACAGAGACACATGGAGTAGGTTATGTGGGCCTTTCCCACTTGAATGGCACTCAGCCAAGAGGGAGTGCACTGGCTGAGTGAGAAAATCAGTGCAATCGGCTACACCTACGTGATCCCAGTGTTCTTCACACACACACCTTTCTATGCAGGAGAGCACCCTGGGAGCTGACATAGCTCCACAAGTATGTGAAAATGCTCTTTACAAGATTTAATTCTCACCCAACAATATATCATTTTGGGTTCCAGGAAACAGAAAGTGACTGGGATTACGTTAGGACTCCATCATGCTCATAACAAAGTGAGCACTCAAGGTTTTATACTTCAAGAAGCAAAGATTAACCAGCATCGTACATTTTAATGACCCCTATATTAAGACACCTATAGTCCAAGAGTGGGTAATGGAACTCAATCAAATCAATTAAATGAACGAAATAGAGAATGAACCTTTGTACAGAGTGATCATGAAAAAACTGCATTGCCCTTGAATACTTAAAAGTGTAACAAAAAATAAATTTGATGTTTCATGCACAGAGTAGAGGCATGAAAATGCATGTGTAGGTATGTGTGCTAACCATTTTGTTAGGACTTTGTGTGGGATACCTGATGACTGGAAAAATTAAAGCATCTTATTCAAGAAAGAAAATAAAAATATGACTGTATTGCTTTAGATCGGACCTCTAAACCAGGAGCAGGCAAGTAAAGAACTTGAAAATGTTTGGGGGTGGGGGTGGGGTTGGATTATTATGACTCCCAAAATCCTCAAGCTGGTCTTGCCATGCTAGTTGGGCATTCTGGGAATTGTACAGTATTCCAGAAAACTAATATGTCTAAGTTCTGCAGGTATGACAGATACTAGGTAGAATCCTGTTCCTCCCCAGAAAAGTGTTAGTATTTTACCAATGTACCTGGGCATAAATGGCTTGATCTGAGGCAAGCTGGAGTTCATCCCATTGAGAACAATAGATCTTATGCTTGCATAGGGAGAAGAATTTGGTGGAAGAATTTGTCCCACTGCTACAACAGTGCCACCCAGCCCACAGTGTGAGTGAAAGGGACATCAACGATGCCACACACAGTGAATATGCTCTTTAAATCATGCTAGGCAACTCTGAGATCCTTTTCCAGGCAAGTCAATGTGTGGACTGCTGCCTTTTCCTTCTAGTAGGCTCACTGGCATTCAATAATATCTCTGCAAATGGGTGCTTTGTTTACAATGGCAGCAGTCAAGATGGTCTACGGGATAGCCTCTTCTGCTCACTACTATACGCACATATTGAAAACGAGCCCTGACAACGGCTTTGTGTTTGAATGAGAACATGTTAATTGATAAATAAATAAATAAATAAATAAATAAATAAACAAACAAACAAACAAACAAACAAACAAACAAACAAACAAAGGCGTCAGCTTCTGGGATTTTCCTTGCATGGTGTCACTTTGTCCAAATGGTAGTGAGCAGAAGAGGGTATTCTGTAGACCATCTTGACTGCTGCCATTGGTGTTGTCAACATTCATGAACAATGTAAGACAAGACACAAGTCAAAAGTTGTAAAATCAGTTGAACATTATGATGAGTGGCGGAGCAGGCTTTCTTCATTATTTATCCTTTAGAAAAGCCCTATTGCCTCGCTTTGTTATTTCGGTGAATAGTGGAGTCCCCCCCCCAAAAAAAAACAATGTGTTGTGAACATGCCACTATAGCATGCATGCTTGATAGCATGCCCCTCACCAACTCAGCTTTTGCTTTTCTCCAGCAACGTTCAAATATCTGTATATTTATGTAAGCAGGCACCTCAATCAGTCCTTTGAGCAGTGTTCAATGAGTGAATTCTTTTGGATCTTCTCTACATCTCTTCTCTTTGTCACTGTTTCAAGTTTTAAATTAATTTTTCAATTTGTGTATCACCAGATATGATCAATGGTTGAAAACTGGCACAGTAAAAAAGCTGAAACATGATGTGGAATTTGACCAATTGCCAAGAATTTCTCAGGACGTGTAACATTTCAGTGCAAAACAGTGAGAAGGAACAGTTTTCAGTTCAAAGGTAAAGGTAAAGGTTCCCCTTGACAATTTTTGTCCAGTCGTGTTTGACTCTAGGGGGCGGTGCTCATCCCCGTTTCCAAGCCATAGAGCCAGCGTTTGTCCAAAGACAATCTTCCGTGGTCACATGGCTAGTGTGACTTAGACACAGAATGCTGTTTCCTTCCCACCGAGGTGGTCCCTATTTATCTACTTGCATTTGCATGCTTTCGAACCACTAGGTTGGCGGGAGCTGGGACAAGCGACGGGAGCTCACTCCGTTGCGTGGATTCGATCTTACAACTGCTTGGTCTTCTGACCCAGCCTGTGCCAGTTCTTAGAACAGGTAAAAAGAGAAAACAGTGTGATGAATACATGAAGTATGGCTTTTTATATCTGGGAGATGAGGACTGTCTTAATCACCAGTGTATAGTGCCTGAGGAAGTATTATCCAATGATAGCATGAAATCTTACCTACTCTTGTGACATTTACAAACAAAACATGCCAGCTATACAAATAAGGAATGCAGTTTTTTCACCACCTAGCAAAACATCAAAAAATGACGTTTTTTTAGTTAGCTAACGAAGCTAAAATGCACTTAATGCTTTTTACCCTATAAGTTATATTGCTAGATGTGGTAAGAATCACACTATAGCCGAGAATAAAATCTCTCCTTCTGTAAAGATGCCATTCTGTGAACACGATCTCTCTTTCGAACAATATAATATCTTGAAGAATTCAAGGTATGTCTGACAATGTTTAGGTGACAGCAATAGGTAGAACTAAAAATAGTAAATCCTTTGCTATTCAAGTTGATGAAAGAGTGAGTCAAACATCTTCACCCCCCCTTCCCCACCCAAGGTCTCTGTAAAATGTGTAAAATGTCTTTAGTGTCCTTTCCTTTTGAGAAGCAAAGCATACACGCGCACAAGGAGGAGGCATAGAAGGTCAGCTTGATTGTTAAGAAAGCTGCAAACAACCCATCCAGTGGTCCAAATAAAGCCATTGTGCATAAAACATCCCTCTTGCTAAGGCAAGTAGGGAATTCTTGTGGTCAAGAAGAAGGCATTATTTCCTTGTCTTATTTGCTAGGACAAGATGAATGAAGATTTACATCCTTACTCAGTGCATAAATTGCTTTTCCTTTCTTCCATGAGTAGGACTCATGCTCAGTAGCCATCCCGACTGGAAGATTCTGAGAGCAGTAGTCCAAAAGTAACTTTTTCCATCTCTAAGTACAGCCAGTGGCTGATACATCGCATGCACTTTCAGTTCATCGTATTAACTTTTTAGACTTTCTGGAATCGAGCCCTCAGCTGACCTTCCGTATCTGGACAAGAAGTCAAACGGATGGACTGCCTAAGAGGAAATCTATGGCAATGTGAGGCAAGGTCAGCCAAAGACATTTGCTGCCTAAGACATAGAATGAGATGACATCTGCTGCCATTCCATGTAAAGTGCAGTCAGAACTTGCTGTCGAATCTTTCAGCCACCATGGCAGCAGGCTGTCCTAGGCAGGCAGACTTCCTTGCTGCCGCTTTCCCTCACCTTGGTAATTACCAAAGCAGCAATTTGTCCCGTCTGATTTCTTCTAATACATTCCCCTCTAGAGCTGCTGTCATTGCTCCCTATTGCAACAGCTTTTGGCAGGCTTGGTTCTTTGAATTGGCAGCTCTGCCGATTCCTCGTGAAGTAGCCCCGGCCAACCACCGCTGATTTCCCCATGGAGCATTTCAGCACCAGCACCAGCTGTCTTGTGATGGCAGGAGTAAAGATAGCAACAGGCATAAAAAGAGAAAAGTGAATGCCCATGGATGATGTGTGAAATGTTCCATTCCTTCATAGACCAGGCCTTGTCTCTGACAGAACTAAAGTGCATTCCCCGGAGCTCTTCAAACATCAGCTCAGACGCAAGGCCTGATCCAAATCACCTCCCAATCTCATTAGTCAGAGAGTTGATCGCCGTTCTTCATACATTTTCTACTCCTTACAAGCACACATATGTTTTGTTCAGGACTGACTCAGAAATTAAGGACCTAGCCAAGTTGGAAAGCTCAGGGATGTTTCGTTCAGATGGTTTCCATGGTAACTAGTTAAGATGTCATATTTCCATGCACAGTTCCTTACATATATAACAGGGCTGAGAACATCATCTCCAAACCACATGCTTTTTGTGGAAGGGGGCGGGGATCCACTTAGAGATATGAGCAACACTGATTGAGGACTGTGAACTAAAAGGTCATAGCTGCTTTTTAAGAGATGTCCCATTTCTGGATGGAGCATATGTTATCCCCCTCTAGCATTCCACAAGGGTTTCATAAAAATGCATTCGCTGCCTGCTTCCAGGAACTGATTTTAGAAGTGCCCAGAGCCACAAGAAACTTCTGTTTGTTTCTTCCTTTCTCCCCCCTCCCTTACTTTTTAATTTATATTTCTCCCACCCTATCTTGTTGCCTGAAAGCTACACCCTGTATACGAACATGGAAAGAGTGATTGACACATAGCTTGAGCAATAAGAACACTTTAAAACTATACCATATCTCTGTGCATGCACTGCATGATGCAAAAACATCCATGTGCTACTGAACGCAGGCCCCTGTAGACTACAGATTCAGTCTTTTCAACAATACTTCTATTAACCAAAGGCAGGGGATTTGTTGTTGTTGTTGTTGTTGGCAGTTTTGGATGCTTTCCAGAGCTCAATGGCATTGCAGACATGAGAGGGGGAGAAAGCAATATGGACATGCCAAACTTCACATTTTCCCATCGAGCATACAGAGCACCATTCAATAATACATAATAATAATAATAATAAGTTAATAATAATTTCTAAGCAGTACCCAGGCAACATCTTTCAGGTATACAAAGTATGGAAGGTTTTCTGCCTATCTGTTTGGGAGTAAGTCACAGGATGATGGCATTTCAGGCTGCAAAGCAGGGCTTGATTCTCTATCACAGTTTCAAGCACTGCGGAGTCAGAGATGGCAAAAAAAAAAAAAGATCTTACATGAACCTTGGTAAGCTGGATGTGATCAAACAGGAGATGGCAAGAATAAACATTGACATCTTGGCCATCAGTGAACTAAAATGGATGGGCGGGAATGGGCGAATTCAATTCAGATGATTATCATATCTACTATTGTGGGAAAGAATCCCGCAGAAGGAATGGAGTAGCCTTCATAGTCAACAAAAGAGTGGGAAAAGCTGCACTGGGATGCAATCTCAAAAATGATAGAATTATGTCAATATGTATCCAAGGCAGACCTTTGAACATCACAGTAATCCCAGTTTATGCACCAACCACCGATGCTGAAGAGGCTGGAATTGACCAATTCTATGAAGACTTACAGCACCTTCTAGACCTGACACCAAAGCAATAAGAACACTTTAAAACTAGGTCTTTCCTTATACCACATCTCTGTGCATGCACTGTATGATGCAAAAACTCCCATGTGATATAGAACACAGGCCCCTGTAGACTACAGTTTCAGTCTTTTCAACAATAAGTCTGTCAACCAAGGGCAGGGGATTTGTTGTTGTTGTTGGCAGTTTTCAATGGCATTGCAGACATGAGAAGGGGGAAAAGCAATACGGACATGCCAAACTTCACATTTCCCTATCAAGCATACAGAGCACTATTCAATAATATATAATAATAATAATTTAATACTAATATCTAAGCAGTACCCAGGGAACATCTTTCAGGTATACAAAGTATGGAAGGTTTTCTGTCTGTCTGTTTGGGAGTAAGTCACAGGATGATGGCATTTCAGGCTGCAAAGCTGGGCTTGATTCTCTATCACAGTTTCAAGCGCTGCAGAGTCAGAGAAGGCAAAAAAGATACTTTTCTGGATGATAGCTCCCAGTAAACTCCAGATGGCATGGGATTTTATTGGATTACAGATCCTAGAATATCCCAGCTGGCAAGGCTGGGGATAATGCTGGCTGGGGCATTCCAGGAGTTGTGGTTCCAAAAAGCACCTCTGCCATCTCTGGTGCAAAGCGGTGTTGAGTTCCCCCCAACCGTTGCCCCAGCTGCAGACTCTTCAATTCATGCAAACTGTGTCTTGGGCTGAAAAGCTCAGTTCTGTGTCACAACGTCCACAGCTGGAAACTAGGATTCAGATTCTTAATGCTTCTAACAAAGAAAAGGCTTGTTTAGCCCACCCAACCCTGGCAGCAAACGAACACCTCCAGATCAGCATCTTCCATTTAGTTCTCATAGCTAGTTTTTATTTCTTGACTGAGAAGATGAAGAACAAACGGCACCCCAGGAGAGGGATAATTTTATTCATCAGTGAAATTGATACTGAGTTTCTATACATAAGTCATGCAAGAAACAATATGACCATATGGATCAAGAGATGTTTTGATAAGGCTGGCTGATTTGAAACTCCTCTCTGATTGCTATGGGGAAGATTAGGATTATCTACTTTTACTGAAATAAATACCACTGCATACCTGGAAACTCAGTTCCTCTGTTATTGCAGGGTAGTCATAAAAGTACTTTACCCTCAGTTTCCCAACACTGAATTGGAGTTGACATACCCACCACTTGTGAGATTTGCAGTACAATCCTAGGCATATCTATTCAGAAGTAAGTGTTGCAGGGTTTTGAATTCTGGTAAAAATTCCTCTAGCTGCACAGAGCAGAATAGCTTCAAGTTTCCCCAGAGCAGACCGCCCCTTTCACTTTTCATTAACTGGCACTTACATTCTCAATAACTCTTGACACTTTGGTAAGAAAAAAATAAAAATGTTTCATTTACTTACAGTGATCAAACAGCAAACTGACAAAACACAACTGACTAACTTTCAGCAACAGGCCTCAACAGACTAATAGCCTGCTTCCAGCAGATGACACACTAACTACTGATGGATTAAAAGAAAAGGGGGAAAGATACATGGCAGAGAGGTGAAGCTCTCTTTGAAATTAAAGGCAGGGGAGGAACAACTGGTTAGTGTTGGATTGATTGACAGTCACCCCCAGCCCAGAAAGGTCCCTCCCAGCCAAACCTACTAAATGCAGCATGCGAGGTTGCTAAAACTACAGCAGTAAGCTCCAGTGAATTAAATTCCACTTATTCCCTGATTTCTCATAATGCAACTTAAGCATCTTAATTTTATGTGTATGATTTCTTGGTCTTTACCCATTCTCCTAAATACTTCTTCTGTAGTCAACCTCTTCATGTAAGATAACCTGCAATAAACCCATATTTCAAATGTTTCTATCATTTCTATAGTAGCCTGTTCTAGAGTCTGTGATCCATATCATACAGGGATATAGAATATATAGCATTGTACAGTGAACATTCAGAAAACCTTTAGGTTTTTCAGCAAGACCTCTAAAGATGTTCTTACAGTACTAGAAACAGGACTCCTCTTTGTATGTCTACATTCTCTGACATCTGCTCTTTAGTTCTGCCTGTAACTTTTTGTTGCTAGTATAGATTGTCAATGGTATAAATATCTCTCAACCAAGGTCTTTGTTGGCCAACAACTCCATTGCCTTGCCAAGCTGGACTTCTCCAAAGGCGTTCTCACACACACACACACACAAAAATCACCTTCCAACTAATGGCATATCTCCCCAAGTACAGGGTATGCAAAATAATGCTTTGCTGATTTCAAATTCAACTCTGAATCCAAACTGTGTGTCTCTTGCCCCTTTGGTTCAGTACTTATACATTCTGCCATGTCTTACCGTGTTTCCCCAAAAATAAGACAGGGTCTTATATTAATTTTTGCTCCAAAAATGCATTACGGCTTATTTTCAGGGGATATTTTATTTTACAGTCAACTTCTTCTGGTGACTGCACAATGGTGGAGGGCGGGGTTTCACATAACTGGGGCTTATTTTGGGGGTAGGGCTTATATTATAAGCATCCTGAAAAAACATACTTGGGCTTATTTTCAGCTTACGTCTTATTTTCGGGGAAACAGGGAATTTTTAGAAAACCTTAAACTTGTTGTACTGTACTGTAATTACTACAAGCTCTGGCATTTTCTCTATTGATCAATGTACTAAGGGTTGGAACTAGTATGATATAGCTCAGTGGGTTGGGAGTTGAGTCCCATCTGTGCCTTGCAGCAGAAGAGCCAACTAAGGCCACCTAAAGTCTGTGTGGTGAGTGGGGTCTGCCACCTATACGGCCTGAGGAAAACTGAGATATCAAAATGCCACCAGGAGGGACTAATAAATTACATTTGAGTATTTTTACCTAGAAGACCTAGTCATCATAAGTTGGAATCAACTTGGTGACTGATACTGTTAATTAATAAAGTTTGTTGTTGTTGGTAATGGTTTTAGGTGCTGCCATGTTGTCTCCAGTGTGTGGTGACCCTGTGAATAAGCACTCTCAAAGATCTCCTCTCCTCAACTGCTCCGCTTCACTCTTGTAGACTCCAGCCTGTGGAGTCAGTCCATCTCATATTTAGTGTTCCTCTTTTCCTGCTGCCTTCTGCCTTTCCCAGCATGGTTGTCTTTTCCAGAGAATCCTGGCTTCTCATGATGTGCCCAAAGTAGAACAGCCTCAGTTTCAACACATTTGCCTCCAAAGATAATTCAGGCTTGATCTGATCTAGGACCCCCTTGTTTATCTTTCTGGCCCATCCAGGGTATTTGCATAGCTCTCTTTCAGCACATTTTTTTTAATTATTTTTTCTCTGTCAGCTTTCTCCACTTTCCAATTTTCACACCTATACACAGTGATCAGAAATATAAGAGTGTAAGTGGCCTCAGTCTTCAGACACATTCTTACACTTGATGATTTTTTCTAATTCCTTCATTGTTGCCCTTTCAAGTCTCAGTCTTCTTCTGATTTTTTTTTTTTTTTTTTGGCTGTAGTCTCCATTTGGATGGATGACTGAACTAAAGTATATAAAATCTCTAACTATTTCAATTTCTTCTTTCCCAACACTAACATTATACCGTTCTTCTGTAGTCATGATTTTTGTCTTCTTCATATTCAACTGCAGTCTGGCTTTGGCACTTTCTTCTTTCACTTTCCCTAACAGTTGCTGGTTTCAGGTTGGTTTTCATCATATTCCAGAAAAAGGTTTATGTTCAGTACATTGGATTGAGGGGAAAAATCACTAAAATATTTGAATTGAAACTTTGAGATTTGGGAAGCTGTGCTCCAAAATGTAACTTTTCCAAACTCTGATTCCATCACTCAGGGAAGATAAGGCTACAGGCAACATATTTATTCCTCCTACTTCTCATTGGCTCACTTTCCTCCATGTATAAATACACCTGCCTACAAGAACATTAATTATGCTGCAATTAGTCAGTGCTAACTTCATACCAGTTTACCATATAAGATTCTGAGTGGAGAATGATTGCCTTGGGAAACTGTCACCACATTGTGCAATGTTCATAACCTACATTGGCAGGGCAGAGGCGACATGCACAGTCTAGGGCATGCCAGAAGATCTGTACCAACCACTCCTGTGGCGTAAAAACAAGCTATAAAGCTACCTCAGCTTTAATTGTTGGTTTTAAAACTGTTTTATGACCCACATAGCCTGGAGCAAATAGAACTTGACGCCATTCCCTTTCTGTTTCTACGTGCTAGAGTTTTTTGTTGCCTGCAAAGAGCTGTTGTATGGATGTTGGAAGGTAAATACAGTTTTATCTTGCAGGAACACTTAACTCCCTTGTTCAGAACAAGTCAGAGCTTTGCCAATTCACTTCTAAGTCTTCTTCCTTTATCTGTGTGAAAAGCATTACAATACTATTAATACAAAAAAAAACCCTCTCCTAAAGCACCAAAGTAAGGTGACTTCTCAGCTCTTAAATATTGATCTGAAAATTTTTATTTATTTATTTCATTTTAAATATTTTTACCCCACTTTTCTCCTAATGAAAGACCCAAAATTGCTTACATTATTTAAAGCTAGAACCGTAAATCTACAAATACTAAAAAGGATCAAACACATACCACACATAACACCAAAAACACATTCAAAGCCGTCAGGCACAACTGTCCATTAAAAACCCCCACTCAGGCAGCCAGTCATCAAGGGAAAGCTTGCCTGTTGAGAAAGGTCTTCACCTGCTTGTGGAAGGACAGCAAAGATGGAACCAGGCTAGGCATGAGAGTCACATGACTGCTGGGTCACATGTGGCTTCCAGGGTCATTTTGACAGTTCTCACCATCAGCTTCCCCACTTTTGACGACGACGACAACAAAAGATTATTGTGCCTCTAGAAGACTCCAGAGGGTGTAAAAATAGGCTTTAAAGCCACAACATGTTGAAGCGACCTTCTGTCATCTCTGACTGCATCAGAAAGGCCTGGTGCATCTCATAGAAAACCAGACTGTCTTTGGCAATTGTCCCCCCACTAGAACCCTGAAGACGCCTACCTTTGGTCTACATTTTTGCTAGACCCGTATATATTCCCTTTTGCTTTTATTTCCGTAACTGCACACCAAACAGCCAGTGCCATGTAGTGGAGCGAAGGTCAAGCTCAGACCCACAAGCCCTGCTCAGCCTTAGGAACTCACTGGAGAGTCGCACTGGTAAAACCATTCCCTAAACATCTCATGTGCCTTGGAGACCCTACTAGGGTTGCCGTAGGTTGGAACCAATTTGGCAACACATGACACCTACACAGCTACACTCGTACAGGGCACATATCAGGATCAAGCTGGAGCTCTTTTCCCTGAAAGTTGTCTAATTGCCAGGAAATCGATCACAGTGGACGGTTCCACAAGTGGTCCAAAAGGCAATCTATTTTCCTGTGTGATCCCTTAACTGAGTCAGATAATGGGTCCATGTAACCTGGTATGGTGTCTACTCACCAGGATTTTTGGCCACACACTTTCTTCGCCTCACCTGGAGATCCCTGGTATTTTCTTGTGTTCTCCCAGCCAAATTACTAGCTTAGTTTCCCCCTGTTTAGCTTCTGAAGTTTAGCAAGATTGAAGGCTGGTTGTAAACTCAGAATGTGCTTAGAAGCTGTAGAGAATCCCAATGGACATGTGCTTCAGAAAAGCAGAGAGTAAACGAAACAAAAAAACAACAACCTCTTTTTGGTCTTCTCTTGTGATTCTGGAGGTCCTAAAGTAGAGCTGTTTTGAACAGCTGCTATTGAGGAACATTTCTCACCACTTGTTTACAAAAGGGCTGTGATGCCAGAGAGACTGTTTGAATGCAATTCTCCCTGGAATGCTGTTTTCACACCCTGGCTCATAGTAGTTTAAAATACCTCTGCTAGTGTGTGTGTGTGGAAAATGTTTACACAAGCCCTAAGTAGCTGGGTGATGGTGGTGGTACAAGAAAGTTCTAAATATTTAGGAGTATTTGGGATCAGAAACAGTCTTCTATGTCATTGTCCTGAAAAGCACAGCAAATCTCATGGGTCACAGCCTGTCTCTCAAGAATGTACAGTACAGTATAATCTCTAAAGAGCTGTCTGGTACCTCTGGCTTCACACATAGCAGGCTGACTAAAGAACAGCTCATAAGGTTTTAGCCATTTGCTGGCATCATTAGTGAGGAGAGGAAAAATATATATTAGAATGCTTAGAGTGTAAGTCTTCCTTCCTTCCTTCCTTCTTTCCTGTCTGTCTGTCTGTCTGTCTTTCTTGTACATCAGTGGTACATCTTTGCAAGTCAGGTGTCATACAGAATGGTAAGAAATAAAACTGTCATACTGAAAACCATGGAAAAGTAGATCACCTGCAAACAGTATCAGATGGAAAACACGACTTCAGATGGGAAATACTTAGAGATTGCTACAGTATTGGTTTTGGAACTCAGCAGCTTGTTTCAGAAAACTATGACAGCTTGGAAAAAATCCACCACCACCCCTTTTTTGGACTATGTTTGCTAGGAGTCCCCAGCCAGCACAGCCAAAGGCTATGTGGACTAGGGGATTATGGGAGACAAAGTGCAAAAGGATAACTTTTCCCAGCTGTGATGAGCACGCCAACCCATTAGAAATTGTAGCTTACATTTTTAAAAAAACTGATAAAATCAGCACCTCCATCTATCCAGCCACCCAGCCATTTATCTATGTCTATATGCGTACTGTATAAAACAAGAGGTTATCTTATGTTATATAACAGGAAGAGGTTATTTGCAGGAGGTAAAAAGGTGACTGTCATCATCCTCTCCCCAGCCGTCTGTGTTTCTTCTGCCTCTCTCTCTCTCTCTCTCTCTCTCTGCTTCCTGTGAGCATGTGAGCAGGCTGGATATAATCCCCTATTACAAGGACTCAGCCTCCATGTGAGGGTCAGGCATCTGACGGTGGTTCCTGCCAGGAAGAGAGATTAGGCTGAACATGTTCCAGGGCTAGGGCGAGGTGGCGGCCACTCAAGACAGGGTTGGGGAACCTGAGGGGGAAAAAGGCCCAAAACACAAAAGGATGGCAACAACAAAGCCAACGGGGAAAGAAGTGAACAACTGGATGAAAAGCAGGAGGAAAGATTGAGTGAAAGTGACGAGCATTCAACAGAATACTTACTGCCTGGTTTATTTTAGTCTGTTTGTTTTATACTGTGCTTGATGGTGTTATTTTGTTGTTTTTATATGTACACCACCCAGAATAGTGCTGTGCACTAATGGGGAGGTAAATAAATGAATAAATAAATGAGAATGAAGCATGTATCTTGTGGCGCTGATGAAAAGCCTTGAGTGAGAGCAACAAGCATTCAACAGAGCATCGGCGCATCATTATTTAGTGGTAGAAATAGTTCCTGGGTAGACCCCATTTTGATGTGGCAGTAGTAATCATTTTTGATGCTCTGTAAGCACACCATTGTTTTCTCCGGCTGCTTCTTCTTTGCCATTCCTCTCCCCGCAAATTGTTGCTGCTCTCTCCTTCCTCAAGTAGTAGTCAGATGCCAGAGCTTCAGCCCACCAGGGATCATGCAAAGCAAGGGTCTGGCACTGGTGGTATAAAGGATGATGGGAGTTGCAGCTGAATAGCATCTCCTTCCTCCCTGGTGTAGGGAATAGGCTGACATCACTGTAGCCAATCAAATTTGGCTATAAAATGAAATGCACTGAAGGCAAATAAAATAAAGGCGCTCCATAGCCATTTTCAGCAGTAGCCATTGGTCATGTCATTTACCATTAATAATCTCCTCTTAAAGCCACCAGAGTTGGATCATTACATTTTGTGCTACCTGAAACCTGGGGCAGCTGCCTTCTGTCAAAGTCCTTAATATGTCCTTAAAGGGGCTGGTGGTCTAACAACAGTACAAGACAGCTTTATATATTCAGGGAGGAAAAAGTGAGCTGGTGAGGATTAAAAGTATTTCCAGCCATGGTTGGATTTGCTTACATTCATCCCTTATTATCCCTGACTCTGCAATTCCTCCTTTCTCTCTGCTGATTATTATCCTTGCCTTCACTCCCCCCCCCCCGTCTTAGCTTTCAGCTGCCTCGCAAGTGATCTTTGAATTACTATCTGAGAAGCATTATTAAGGTTGAGAACATACGTCCTCTGCAAAGCGAGACTTTCTTTAAAGAGCTGAATCCTGGGTTGTGAAGACTTTATCACCCTTCCCATGTTTTAAAACTTTATCATCCGGTTTAAAACTGTATCATCGCAAATTAGGATGTCAGTAGAAGTATACATTCTCTCAAGGAATACCTGTTCTAGACATCCTGCACCTGTTTTTTTCCTTTTGTTTACATAAAATATTTTCCCACACACACAAACACAAAAACACATGTCAGTGTAGAAATATAGAGAGTAGATCCACTGAAATAAATATTTAGAGTGTATCCACTGACTGGACTCAGTCATGACTAATGTAAATCCCATGGCTTTCAGACATAATTTAATCCAGATCCATACTATAATATTAAGACTGTCCCCTGTGACACGTGTACAAATAAAAGATGTACAGAGAACAAAATGTAGCAGGAGGTAGTAGATTGTACAACATGACTTCAGATTTACATTTTTAAAAGGCTCAAAGCCTAAAACAAAACAAATGAAACACAAGTAGAAACTTAATATTGCAGGCAGGGCTCCCTCCCCCCTTTTGCCCTGGTGTGGGGGCTTTTACTTTAGGGAAGCCTTCCCCATTAGATGCCCTAACATCTATCACCATTTGCTGTGTTTACTGGAGATTTTGAGAGTTGGAATCCAAACTTTGAAGAGGATATCACCTTGTGGGTAGCTGTTTCAGGAATATTTTTTTACCTGGCCACGTCAAGTATTCAAAGCTGTTGCTGTTCCCCTGCAACCTGGGGTGGCACAATGTAATCTCCCACTTCAAGATCTTACCACCTCAACTACACTTGCATCCTTTTTAAACAACTATGCTGCTATCACAGTATTCAGCTCCACAACCACCCTTCAAAACAGGTCATTGGAGGTGTTTAGCAGAGACAAGGGCTGTTACTGAGAATGGGTACTTTGTCCAAAAAAAACCCTACTCCAAGGGTTCAGGGCAAAAGGGAGACATTGGCACAAATCACCTGGAGCAGCTGCCACAGAGTCCCGTCCTATGAAAGAGTGTCAGGGAAAATGTGCCATTCCAGACATGGTTGGACTGCAGCTCCCAGCATTCCTCACCATTGACCCTTCTGGCTAGGGTTGATGGGATCTGCAGTCAAAAGAGTCCAGTTTGCAGGACTTCATTCTGCACATCCCTGCCTTAAGTACTGTACTTGCCTAGGAATATGTCCCGCGATACTCATGCATTCTGTGCAGTGGATTATTCTGTTAGGCCTGCACTCCTATATGCACTTAATAATAGCCGGGTGCCATCAAGTGAGTTCTGACTCATGGCAACCCTTTTCAGGGTCCTCCAGGTTACCTAGAGAGAGAATATTCAGAAGTGGTTTATCATTCTCTTCTACTGGGGACACCCTGGAACTGTGAAGCTTGCCCAAGGCTACACAGGCTGGTTCCTATCCCAGGAGGCACAGTATGGAATGAAGTTCCCAAGCTCTGGTTCTGGAGCCAGAGGCCTAACCCACTGAGTTATCCAACCAGGCCTACATGCACTTACCTCAGGGCAAGACCCAATAAATTCAGTGGGGCATGTGCCCTGTCCTTGCCCCCCCCCCAAAGCATAGGATTGCATTGCAAACCCATTACATCAATTATATTGGAAAAAAAGGTTCCTGGTCAAGCTCATCTCCTTGCCAGTCTGAAGCCACTCATTTGAAATAACAAACTTTCTCATTCAATAGAGTCATTATAATTCGACATACAACCACAAAAGCAAAATAAGTATCTTATTAGTCCTTCTCCTTGCCTACCCCAATTGATTGATAAATGGATTGACTAAGCAGTGGGTGTTGATATGAACTGTAATATAGATATAATATAAATAGCAGCTGCATGGCAGATTATTTTTTTAAGAAATCTTTTCTAGCACAAAGTACTAAATGGAGATTAAGATTTCTTTTTGTTAAAGTACACTCCAATCTTTTAAACTAAAGGGGCGGCCCCTGTTCCCAGTCCAATAATAAGCTTATTTCTTACATCACACTTTATTTGTAGCATACAATGTCGTTAATGGTTGATGCTTATCTAAGAACAGAAATGTGAAACCAGGGAAACGGAGAGCAGTGAAAATCTTCCTGTCACCAGTAGCTTTGCTCATGAATCATGACCCTAAAATCAAGTTTACCAAAATGGCCACACACCAGAGAAAAATACCAGTCCTTCTACCTCAACCTGGAACTGTGCAAAGCCATGATTTTTTTTCAAAACAACATGTGGATCAATATCAACAATATGCATTATAGTGATTGATTTGTCATTTTATTTTACCACCATCTGGAAATAATTATTATTTGGGAAGACACAAGTAGAGGGACAGAGGGAAGAAGGAAGAAAGTCAGAAGAGAATCTAGTAAATATTATGATTTCATTGTGAGGTTCTATCAGCTGGGATTCTAGGCCTATTTAGCCAGTGTAAATTGAGGACTAGACTTATGATTTATAATGTTTCTGACAGTAATCTAGGCTTTGAAATATCCTGATCAAATAATTTCCCACAGGGATAGCAAAGTTTTTCCAATAGCTGGTGGTCTTTAATATGTTACTGTGTTTCCCTGAAAATAAGACAGGGTCTTATATTAATTTTTGCTCCAAAAGATGCATTACGGCCTACTTTCAGGGAATGTTTTCTTTTTTTCATGTACAACAATCTACATTTATTCAAATACAGGCATGTCAGCTTCTGTTGCACAATGGCAGAGGGTGGGGTTTCACTTAACTGGGGCTTATTTTTGGGGTAGGGCTTACAATATATTACGAGCATCCTGAAAAATCATACTAGGGCTTATTTTCAGGTTACGTCTTATTTTTGGGGAAATTGTATAAGAAACTGTTGGGATTGTTGCAGCCTTCTATATTGCCTTTAAGAGGTTTTGGCTTGGAGGGACCTTTCTGGACTGGAGTTGAATGTCAGTCAACTCAGTAGCAGTCAATAGTTCCCTCTCTACCTCAGATTTTAAAGAGAACCATACCTCTCTAGTTAAGTCTTCTTTTCCCGCTGTTTTTCAGTCAAGAGTCAGTCAGAGTCAGGAGTCAGTTAGAGTCAGGAGTCTAAAGACAGAGCAATGTATTTAGTGAGTCAACAAGTCATGTAGTTAGTAATGAAGCTCATCAGTTAATCCTTGTTCATTTACCGTAACCAGTCACTATTTTTTTACAGAACGGTGTTGTTTTGATCTATGATGAACTGTGGATAAAATGGAACATTTTATTATTTCTCATACCAGTGTCTCTGAGTGAATTATTGAGACAGTAAGTGCCAAATGAGGAGAACTAAGCAATAAGAGTTGTTCTACTGTGGGAGATTTGAAGCTAATTCTGCTCTGTAGGTCCCTGAACTTTTTCCACTGCATAGTTAGAAGGTTTTTAAGCCACAAAATTTCACACTCTGACAATGGTAACCTCAGTGGTCCAGTCCTCCTAACATGACTATTAACAAGTTAATCAATTACATTAATTGGCCACCAATGCACGTCTGTTCTCACACTAGCAAGATCTGGCACACAACTGGTTCCACCGTGGGGAGTCTGCTGGAGCAGAGGGGATACTTACATCATCCCCTTTCTGTTGCTCCACATTTAGGTAACAGGATCTTATCCAACAGCACAACATGTGCTGAGTGTACCTACATGCCAAGTATACACCGAAATAGATTACATCCATATCTTCTTAAGGAAGAAAATTACATTTGCACAGTGGAGAGGCTAAGCTTGTGGTGGCCAATCAAACTTGCCCTAATTTTAAAAAAAACCAGGCCTGATTTGAAGGTACATCGCAATTCATTTTGTGTGCTTCTCTATATTGTGTTGTCCATTTAGCAAATGCTTTGGAGACTGAGGAAGCATTTTCTGTCTCGAAAACTTTTTGTGAAAGCTGGCAAGTGGAGAGACCAGCAGTAAACAGCATCATAGGAAAATGAAGACCGAACTGTTCTCAGAAGGGGAATGTCATTGACACATTTAGCTGGCAGTTGTTGACACTGTTATTTATATGTGCAGTTGCTGTTGTGGGTGGTTTTCAAAAAAAAAAAAAAAAACAGATAAGAAAATGATGCCTCCTTTGCCATTGGGTGAGAAATCTGAGAGGCTGTAGAGCTTGAGAGGCTCCTTTGGTGCCACTTGGCGCATTAAATCAGAGCTCCCCATGACAGGTGCACATGAATTTATTCCCAAAGTAAAAGCGTGTCAAAGTCACAACCTCAGAAGAAAATGGCAGGCAATGGAAAAATCAAACAACCAAAACAATCTATTGTACCCAGAAGAGACGGAGAGAGTCCTATTTCAAGTGAAGGGTAAAGTGAGTAGAAAGAAGGGAGAGAATAACATTTGGAAAAGCTAGTACTGTAAAGAATTCACTGAACAGCATACAAAACGCTGTACTGCAAGCTAAAACTGTGCTCACGACCTGGGGTTCAAATCCCAGGTAGCCGGCTCAAGGTTGACTCAGCCTTCCATCCTTCCGAGGTCGGTAAAATGAGTACCCAGCTTGCTGGGGGGGCAATGTGTAGCCTGTATAATTAAAAATTGTAAACCGCCCGGAGAGTGCTTGTAGCGCTATGGGGCGGTATATAAGTCAAATAAATAAATAAATAAATAAATAAATAAATAAATAAATAAATAAATAAATAAATAAATAAATAAATAAATAAATAAATAAATAAATAAATAAGAATATGATGATAATAATGGGCCATCGGTGAATTCAGACTCAAGGTGGCCCTTTTCAGGACTTTCTAGTTATAGAATACTCAGGAGTGGTTTGTCCTTCCCTTCTTTTGGAGGCATCCTGGGACTGTGTGTGGGTTGCCCAAGGCTACACAGGCTGGCTCTTCTCCCACGAGGCATAGTGGGGTATTGAATTCCTGACTTTTGGCTCCCATGCTACACATCTAATTCACAGAGCTATCTCGTCATTAGCCCACTCTACACCACCTAACATGACCTACACTGAATGGCAGTGGCTTTCCAGATTTCCCGACAAGAGCCTTTCCTAGCTCCAACCAGCAGAAATCAGGGCCTGAACCAGCAGAAATTGGACCAATTTCTTTATTAGTTAACATTGCTGCTCCGCTTTTCCTCTCATGTGCTCAAGGCAACAAACATAGCTCTCCTCCCATTTTATCTCCTCAACAGCCCTGAAAGAAGCTAATCAGCCCAAGGTCTCCTCAGTGAGTTTCATAACTCCTTGGGGATTAGAACTTGCAACTCTCTAGGCCTAGTCCAACCCCTGAATAGAACATTCCACTGGGCATACAGAGCAAGTTCTTTCTCACACGGGCACGGTGTTGCCAACATTTGTTTCTCACCTTCTCAGGGCCCAAGTTCGATGCACATTTAACCCCATTTACTGACACTAAGGGACCAAAACAATACTGGCAATCCAGAGATGAGGCAAGTGAGGATAATAGGTGGCTCAAAAGCATTCCAAAGATTTAGCGGCTTCAATAGGCACTTTTAGAGAGGTCAGTGACAGTCGTGGTTCTTCTACTGTGAGAAGTATTCCACTTGACTTTCCCCACTACAGGGACCAACGTGTCTTCTCTGAGAATGTTGTATTTGCACTAGAGGACATGAAATGACATAGCCATTTCATGGGAGAGAAAGGATTAATTGAATCACTTGAACCATATTTTTGTTACCAATTACTTTTTTTAAAAAAATAGTTCTATAATCTGTTTTAAAACATTTTGATCAGTATTTTATTGCAGAAAAAAAAAGAAAGGAAGGGCAATTGTGTAAATGTCTCCTTCCCCAGTTTCCTCCAACCGGTGTGAGAACAGGCTTCCAACAGGGAGCTTGCCATAACTAGTTACGGGGTTGGGGTGAGACACTTACGCTTTGGCCCTTCCACTCTGCACTTCTGCAATAGGATACTGACCTTAACTATTTAAATGCTATTATCCAATTGCTTTCAAGAACTGCAAAAGTTATTCTAAAAAGTGTATCGACGTAGAAGGTCTGTTGGGACAAATTAGAAAACAATAAAATACATTGTGGGAAAGGAAATTGTGCAGACAGTGAGTTATAGTTGGGCTTTAAATATATAAAGTCACAGTGATTTAAGTCATAGTGATTAAGCAAAAGAATATTGTAATATTAGATAGATAGATAGATAGATAGATAGATAGATAGATAGATAGATAGATAGATAGATAGATAGATAGATAGATAGATAGATAGATAGATAGATAGATAGATAGATAGATAGATAGATAGATAGATAGATAGATAGATAGATAGATAGATAGATAGATAGATAGATAGATATAGCCGCCCAGAGTGGTCGACCAGACTAGATGGGTGGGATATAAATCAAATAAATAAATAAATAGATAGATAGATAGATAGATAGATAGATAGATAGATAGATAGATAGATAGATAGATAGATAGATAGATAGATAGATAGATAGATAGATACTGTATATAGATATACAGTATAGTAATACACACACACACAAACACACACACACATATTCTTTCACTTAATCACTGTGACTTAATGGCACTATCTGCCATAATGTGAGCTTGACTTCCTAAACTGACATTTCAATATTTTCTCACTGAGTCACAGTTGAGATGCATAATATAATCCCAATTACTGTAATTTCAGATGTATTAAACTTGGTCACTGTTCTTTTAAAAATAAGTCTATCATAGAATTCTAGAATTGTGGAGCTGGAAGGGACCCCCGAGCATCACTGAGCCGAGCCCTCTGCTGAAGCAGGAAACAAGTAGCTCCAGCATCCTTGTCAGAGGGTCATTTAACCTTTGTTTAATTACCCCCACGAATAAGAGTTCACGAACCTCCAAGACAGTCCAGCCCACTGACAAACATCTCTCAAGTCTTCCTCAAAGCACCATTCTCATAATTTCAGTTATTTCGGATTTGAAAACAGGTTAGGAGAACAAGTTTGCGCCATCATCTATGTGGCAGCCCTTCTTCAAGATGGCTGTCCTATTGCCCCTCAGCCTTCTTTTCCCAGGCTAAGCAGACACAGTCCCCTCAATTATGCCTCACAGAGCTTGGTTCCAGGCACTTTACCCTCCTAGCCATCCTCCCCACCCTTAGGTGCACACCTAACTACATATATATAATATCTTGGGATTGTGCAGGTTGTTCAAAGCTCTTCTGGGATGCACAATGGGAAACTGAACTCTTAGCTCTGGCTCTGCAGCCACAAACCTGACTCAATGAGCTATCCAGCCAGACTACATATACGATATCATGTATGAATAAATATGGATGTGTTTCTTTCCCTCCCTTCTCTCTCTTCTCTCTTGGCTTGATTAGACTTCTCTACCATTAACATTTGGTCAAAAGTTGATCAGTGCGAGATTCAGAACAGCCAACTTGGATTCCTTTAGACGAATATAAGATCAGTTCATAGGCATGAAGATCTTCCAGAGCTTAAAAATATTACTTTTACAGACTACAACTTCTAGAGTCCCTCAGCTAGCATGGGCAAAGGCCACGCAGGCAGAGGCAGGGGACTCTAATTTCTCTGGGTTATAGTCTGAACTATACAGGATCTATTCAAGGTCTTAACCCTGAGACAGCTCATTTAAAGTTCAGGTTAACATCTGAAGGAGATGCACAGACCCACAACCTTAGAGTCCCTAGCTTTCACGGGACCATGCTGAATGTGGACTCTGGGAATTGTAGTCCCCAAAGCAACATATCCAAGGGCTCGTTAAAAGGCAAGAGAGGCCATGCATTTGCTCCAGTACAGTATCAGGGACAGCCTGCTTCTATATTTCAGTTGCTGGGGTACAAAAGACCAAGGGTACAGTTGGATTCACGCTTTCCATAGTCATCTGGTTTCTATATTGTTATGTAACTTATTTTTACATTCTCAAACATGCCTGCAGAACGCACTGAAATATTAGTTTTAAGGCTGAGCGCAGACTCCTATTTTGGCAACTTCTAAGCTCTTCAGATAGAATCAATAGTTTTCCTTTGTTTTTTGCAGGAATTCTCCAGAACAGGCCATTTTATGCTATTTTCCTGAGCTGACTTGCAAGTTCACACAAATATGCCAACTTTTGAAAATCCCAGAGAAGGAGAAGTAAGTGCCTCCCTCATCTCTGTTCCTTGAGGCGTGATGGAAAGAAAACCAAGAAAAACATCAGTGGCTAGACTTACTACATTCAGTGAGATTACAATCCTAATTATATACAGAAAATGAAATCTTATTTCTTGGATGAACAGTTATCTTTAGGATCATTAGTATATTTTGTTTGTATAATGCCCAAATTGACAATCACCTGAGGGACAACACCTGACTCTTATGCAATTGAATTGTGGTTTAATGTATGTATACACTTTATGACTTTGAACAGGGCTTTTAAGAAGTGTCATTCCTGTTCATCCTCAATTTCTTGGGCCTTGTTTCCCCTCTCCCCCTTTAAATTTATAGAACTTTAAGTCACATTTCAGGCCATGTTTTAGTGTTGTTCTATAAAGATATGGGTAATTTTTTAAAAAAATTCAGTGGGATTCATACAATTCCCTTGTATGTTGAAAGAACATGCAAAGTAATTGTGGAGCTATAATGGGTACTCTGGTCCCACCCACCATCAACATTCCAGCCATCCATGCTCCCCAGGGCTGATCTGATTAGCTATCACTTTCCCCCAGCCTTGATCCACAGAACTCACCCCGCTCTGCCTTTAGAGGGCCCCTTTTTCTCCATGAGGAACACAGAGACAGTCCTTCTGATACAGCACCAGAACCAGGAGAATTGGCTGGACATGCCACAGGGGCTGGCCTGCACGGCCTTGTAATTTGCCTGTGTGTCTTTTCAGTGCATGGTGAGTAGGCCAACCCCCAGGACAAACTTCTCTGGCACTGATACATGAGAGAAGACTGCTTGAGACAAAAGGCAGGTCAGTGCAGTTGTTTCAACAGCAAGCAAGGGACCGTATCCTTTCTTGAACTGACAGCATAAAGCCAGGAGCGGAACCCACAGCTTTGTCATCCGGTGGCATGCAAGAGCCCACTTTCTGCTAACTGCTCCACATCACCCATCTGCTGCAGCCTCAGGCCAATGTCTCCCTTGGGCTAAAGGTAGTGAAGACAGGAAAGGTCCCTCACCATGCACTGCTTTGAGGAACACAGTTCCCTTTCAAAATAGTCCCTTTCAAAATAGTGATTGCATTGTATATTCTACTGTATGTTTTTTAAATTCTTGAATGTTTGCTTAGGATGCAGTTCCTATCTTATTTTGCACTCTATTCATTTCTTGTAAACCACCAGGATGGTTATTTTTAAATGGGCAAGGATGATGCTTACTCTGTCCTTTTCTGCAGCCTGCAGCCATTTATGCTTGTAAACAAAATATGTTTGCTAACAAGCAGATTTGGCGCAGCGTATCTTTATCAATTCTTTTCAACGGCCCCTCATGTCTCTGTCACAGTTCCACAACTGTAAGATACTCTTTCTCAGCTGGTGGTATTACAGGTAACAACCAACCCAGGGTTCCTAGGACATGGATCTGCAAAACTGGATAATTCAAAACCTGGGGCCCAAGTACCATCAAGGCATGGGGCAGCTGTTTCATCATTTCCTCAATCAGTAGCCCATGGAAAGAAAGGAAAAATAAAGAATAAGTAGAAAAACACCGGAGTATTACAAACTGAAGATATAAACGTCTAGAATATTATAAAAATATATGAATGAAGCAGGACAATTCCACAATAACACCCCCACTCTCATAAACACACACAGACACACACACACACACACAGAGAGAGAGAGAGAGAGAGAGAGAGAGAGAGAGAGAGAGAGAGAAAGACCATGTGAGCATGTCCTTTTAAATTTGAGGTAAGCAGAATGCTCTGGGGCTCCCACATTCCCAATTTTTTCAGAAAGTTGCTTTGTGTTTTTCAGTGGATGTAGGATGCATTCTTGCCATGTTCTGGGACACGTTAACTCCTTGTACTACTACACTCACAAAAATTCTTGTAAATATTTTTAAAATTGGATACAATAGGATTTTAAGGATCCTTGTGCCCCCCCCCCAAAGAAAAAGGGGAGGAAAAGAAAGGAAAGGAAGCACAACCTTTTCAAGAAAAAATATTTCTGGAGTGGATGAGGCATGAGAGAGGCTCTCCCAAATGTGGACATGTGGAGTCCTCAGACCTCTGGTGATGGCCCACTCCTTCTTTGAACCTTCATACGTCAAGGAGAAGTGGGAACAGCCTTGTTGATGTCTGGTTTCTCATTCAGGGCTTTAAAGGCAGCCAGCAGAGAATTTACTCCCCCCCCCCCATCTTGCCTCCAGAAAGGGATTAAAAGCCAAGTGTTCTTTTAAAAAATCCATTGTGCTTTACACAATTTGGACAACATGACTCTTTTGAGCAGAGTAAGCACCAGCAAGCAGCCACTAAATTAACTTGTGGATAGCAGGGAAACAAGGCAACTCTCTTCTTCTCTGAAGAACAAAGGTGAAATGACTATCATCTCCCAAAAAAGGTCAAAAGAGGAATGTGAGAAAGGAAAGAAGCGATATCAGCTGCCCTAAGAATATCTATGTAGACTGGAGGAATGTCACCATAGGTCAGACCAGGTAAAGGGCAGCCTAGAAAGCTTGAGGAGGTCCTTCTCTCCTCCTCTATATGCAAAGGAATGCAATTTTTTCCATATCAGAGTCGTTCCCACTCACCTCCAACATCTCTAGCACCTTTTCCCCCTGTGAAATTAAACACAACACACACACATACCTAGAGCAAAATACACTGCTCAGAAAGATGAAGAGAGACCATTCAATGGTTGTGGGTTTTTCGGACTCTTTGACCGCGTTCTGAAGGTTGTTCTTCCTAATGTTTCACCAGTCTCTGTGGCCAGCATCTTCAGAGAACAGGAGTAGCACTCTGTACTCTGGTGCAGTTTATTTGGTAGCTGAGTATTTATAGCTGTGGGCTCAGCTTTTGTCCTATTTAGGAGATGGGTGATTATGGTGATCAGTGTGTTTTTGTTGTGGGTGTATTGTTGTGATAAGGAGAGATTATCTTATCACAACAATACACCCACAACAAAAACACACTGATCACCATAATCACCCAGCTCCTAAATAGGACAAAAGCTGACCCCACAGCTATAAATGCTCAACTATCCAACAAACTGCAACAGAGCACAGACTGAGTCCTGTCTTCTGAAGATGCCAGCCACAGAGACCGGTGAAGTGTTCGGAAGAAACACCTTCAGAACTCAGCCAAAGAGCCTGAAAAACCCACAACAACCATTAGATCCCAGCTGTGAAAGCCTTCGTGAATACATAGCCCATTCAATGTTTTTGTACACAATACACAACAAAACAGCTGTGTTGTCATAAAACTATGTAAAAAAAATCCATGGACTGGATGGACACAATGATAACCAGAGAATGCCACTTCTGCTTCTCTAATCATGGTTCATAAAAACATGGCATAGGAGATTTTTTAAAAATCCTAATGTATTATATTGGCTGAAACCAGCAAATAAATGAAATAAGCAACAACAACAACAACAACAACAACAACAACAACAACAACAACAACAACAACAACAACAACAACAACAACAACAACAACAAAACCAATAGAACTGTGAGGTCACTGAGGGAAGCTGTTTTTGGTTGCACATAGCTGTTTGTAGAAGGAAGGTGGATACATCAGAGATTCTTGAAACTTGCAATATTGTTTTCAATTGTTTGGGCGACAATGCTGCAAAATGCTGAAGTTCTATATCCAGGTCCGTGTTGATTCTATAGGAAACCATGCTCTCTGGAAGTCAAATGTCCTTTCTTCATGTCTGGGAATTAATTTACCCTTTCAAGTAAAATAAGAATTCCACAACGTGGGTTCTTTGGAGTCTGAAAACAGAAGTTTTACAAAACCAAAAGCAATAGCAAAGAGAATTATAAAAATAAAAGAAGATATATACCCCTCTACAAACTAAAAGTGGTTTTAGTTTCCTGGCTTTCACAAGGAATCCAAGAATTATATTTCCAGGAAATTCCTTGGTCTGCTTAATGAATTTGTTTCTTTGAATTGTGGAAGAAGTTTTAGTACTTTCAGAAATAACTTTCCCATGATTTTGGAAAGGATGGGGGTGGGAAAGGCATTAGCCCTCACAGGAGCAACACTAGAGTTTCCTTGGCAGTCCCTTCCAGCTCTGCAGTACTAAGGTTATTATTATTACTCTTGCTAAATCACTACCGTATGACTCAACATTGCCCATGAGCTTCTACTATGCTCTCCACAACAATATCTCTCCTTGTTTTTCCTCAAATGCCTTTCTAAAAAAGTTTCATCAAAATGCGAACTTTTGGGGTTGGTCCATTTGTAATAAAAGTATTCTGAGTCAATACTATTTGGAAGAAAATGTACCATTCCAAATACTACAGTGAGGCTTCTAATACAGAGGATTCTGAAGGGTCATTGTGTACAGTGGTGGCTATGCTGGGTACAGTATTCTGGGAGTTATAATCAAAACCAGAAACATTTCCAATCTCTGGAAGAGGAACACACAGTCTTTCTTAGGAAATGAATATTGTGTAGTTGACCGGCATTTTGTCCCATCAAAACAAAATTCTTCCTATCAACTAAACTGGACTAGAATAAAACTTTCAGAGATAATTGAAAAGTATTATGATTGACTCCAAAGAAAATAAGCAGCGCTATTTGTGAGGCAAGATGTAGTACAAGACGTTACGGGCTGTAATGCAAATTACTATCATTCAAATCTATGCTTCAGCCACAGATACTGAAGAAGAAGATGCCAAAATCAAAAGCTTTTATGCAAATGCCCAGGAGCAAATTAATCACACACCAGAGTAAGATGTGCCAATAAGTATAGATGACTAAAATTCAAAAACAGGAATAAAGCTGAAACAAACATTGTTGGTGAGTTCAGCCTAGGAGTTAGAAATAAAATAAGAGAGTAACTCACAGATTCTGTGAAATTGACCATCTGTTTATTAAAAACATATACTCCTATTGACCAGTGCCTCCACTGAAATAATATAATACATATTCTTCATTATTTGGACTGTTGGCTGCCAGTGGTTTTCTGGGTTCAGTTCAAAGGTTATCTTTAAAACTACATACCTGGGACTCTCATATGTATTGGACTGCAATTCATACCAGCCCCTGCATCAGTTGAAGTTGTCTGGGACTCTCCTTTTAAAGATGCCAACTGCTAAGTTGCTATTTTAGAACAGAAACATTACAAAACAACAGCTGAGATAAAAATTTATATGCATGATGGACACCCATATAAATTGAATAAATATAAGCCTACTAACTGAATATAAGACTGCTAGCATGTGCTAGATTATGGACAAAGCCAGAGAGTTCCAGAAAAACATCTACTTCTGCTTCTTTGACTACGTGAAAGCCTTTAACTGTGTGGACAACAAACTATGGCAAGTTCTTAAAGAAATGGGAGTGCCTGATCACCTTATCTATTTCATTTCCTTGAGAAATCTATATGTGGGACAGGAAGCAACAGTTAGAACTGGATATGGAACAACTGATTGGTTCAAGATTGGGAAAGAAGTACGACAAGGCTGTATATTGTCCCCCAGCTTATTTAACTTCTATGCAGAATACATCATGCGAAAGGCCGGACTGGATGAATCCCAAACTGGAATTAAGATTGCCGGAAGAAATATCAACAACCTCAGATATGCAGATGATACCACTCTGATGGCAGAAAGTGAGGAGAAATTAAAGAAGCTGTTAACAAGGGTGAAAGAGGAGAGCACAAAAACGGTCTCAAGCTCAACATCAAAAAAACTAAGATCATGGCCACTGGTCCCATTACCTCCTAGCAAATATAAGGGATGATATGGAGGCAGTGACAGATTTTACTTTCTTGGGCTCCATGATCACTGCAGATGGTGACAGCAGTCATGAAATTATGCCTGCTTCTTGGGAGGAAAGCAATGAGAAACCTAGATAGCACCTTTAAAAGCAAAGACATCACCTTGCCAACAAAGGTCCACATAGTCAAAGCTGTGGTTTTTCCAGTAGCAATGTATGGAAGTGAGAACTGGACCATAAAGAAGGCTGACCACCAAAGAATTGATGCTTTTGAATTGTGGTGCTGGAGTCCCCTGGGCTGCAAGGAGAACAAACCTATCCATTCTGAAGGAAATCAACCCTGAGTGCTCACTGGAAGGACAGATCCTGAAGCTGAGGCTCCAGTACTTTGGCCATCTCATGAGAAGAGAAGACTCCCTGGGAAAGACCCTGATGTTGGGAAAATGTGACGGCAAGAGAAGAAGGGGACAACAGAGGACGAGATGGTTGGACAGTGTCATCAAAGCTACCAACATGAATTTGACCAAACTCCGGGAAGCAGTGGAAAACAGGAGAGCTTGGCGTGATCTGGTCAGTGGGGTCACGAAGAGTCAGACACAACTTAATGACTAAGCAACAACTAAAAGCCTAGGTTTCTTAAGTCATTAACAAATGTAATCCTTACAGTGTTATCTACTGTTATTTTCTTCACAACTACCAGGCCCATCTTTCATCACAAGGCTCAAAAGTAGAAACTGCTAATAATCCCTATATAAACACATGTAGATCCTCTGCTACCTTCTTTTACTTTTATATGTACCTCTTCTCCCCCATTTTTCTCTCCTCTTGAATTTTTTTAATGATATCCTCTTTCCTCTCAGCTTTCACCAACTCACTCCCACCCCTTCTCCACTCTCTTTTTTTACTCTTGCCTGTTACCTGTTTTATGTCTCCTGTATGAATGTTTACAACAGAACTTAACACCAAACATAGGCCATAATGTAACCACGCCCCCAAGACTCTTAGAGCCAATGAATGGTTAGATTTTTTTTTTACTTGGGAATTTGGTATTTCTTCCCAGTATTTCATTTTTCCCCTATATCTGATGAAGTGGACTTTGTCCATGAAAGCTCATATTAAAATGTAAGAGTTAGTCTTTAAGGGGCCACATGTTTTTGTCTTGTTCTGTTTTCTTTGGATTTTGCCTGATAATCTCTTAAGGTAGCTTGGTTCAAATGTGTTAGGAAAAATATATTTCGATTTTGCTGTCCCCCCAAGGTCAGGAACTCTATTCTTGTGTTTGTACAATACATGATGTCTGTTGAAGAAGGAATGTGAGGCAAAACTGTTCCACCAGGAGCTCTGAAGTTGTTAATTTTAATTTTTTTATTTTTATGCTTTTTATATTGTTTTCACCTCATGGTTTTTTTCCCCTGTTTCAGAAAACAGAAATGAAATAGACTATATAACTGGGAACAGAGGATGGATAAATTTTATTTTATTCTCTCAGTAAACACAAGCTCAGGAATGGAATTTAGTACAGCCTATGAACCACTGATAACAAAAATTAAAGTATACTTTGAAGGACATTACAATAATCATATTACCAAAATAAAATTTGAACAACATTCCTAAAGAATTCCATTTAAAGACCATGTAAAGAACAGATCTGCATTACTAGTCTCAGTCAGTCACAAACTAAAGAATGATATACTAAAACCAGAACTGTAACAGTCAAAAGAAAACAAAGGTCTGGGTGGATTTCTTTTATTTCTTTTTAAATTTAATTTCTGTCCCATTCAAGGTGGTTTACAAAACAACTTTAAAAACACAAATGATTAAAAAATACTAATTAAAAATGCAAAACTATAATATGTGGTTATTTTAAAACATTATATAAAAATGATTTTAAAAGGTATTAAAAGCCCACTAAATCTCCCCACCTCAGTTTCCTGTTGACTCTTGCCAGTGGAAAGGTGGTTGCGAAGGGGCGAGCCAAACTGCTTGGGGAAGGGAATCCCACAATCTAGAAACAGCCACAGAAAACCTCTCTCAAGTCCTCACTAAACATGCTTGTGAAAGTGGTGAGATTTTTAAAAAGGCAACATCCTGCCAAACTTAATGCTGACGGGGCTCATGAAGATATAACAGTCTTTCATATAGCCAAGGTCAGAGAAATAAAGGCATTAAATGTCAGGACCAGCTTGGAGATGGTCTGAAAGCCAGTGAAGGCAATGTACAGGTGGGGTGTCTCTCATGGTACTGGTAAGCAGCTCCAGTCAACAGTCTAGCTGCAGCATTAATGCCTTATTAAGCTCTTAAAATTGTAAAGAAAAAAAACCCAGGAAGTGACAGAGATAGGGTCAGCATCCGAAACGCAACTTTTCAGCAACTTGCACATAGGGAAAAAGATAATTACCATTGCAAAGAACTGGCAAAGGAGAATCAACAAAGGGAAAACTAGAAGTCTTCCATAAGATCCAAGAAACCAAATGAAAATTTAAAATACAGATGGGACGAACCATGAACCACAAATTCCCCCTGTGCACTGGCAAACCACAAATTGGTTTCTTAGTCCATTGGATTTTTTAGACAGTCCTTAGCTGTCTAAAAAAAAACCTCTCCTTACCCGTGCCGCCATGGCCTCTGCCACTGCCGCTGCCACCAGAACCATCTTCACAAGGATGGTGGCCGCCCTTTGCAAAGATGGTGGTGGCGGCTTCCCTTAGATTCAGCTCCTTACCTTGGCCACTGACGCCGATACCACCACCACCTCCATTGCCTCCCCCTTAGAGCCAGCTCCATTGTCCTAAGGGAAGCCGCAGCCACTCTTTGCAAAGCTTGCGGCAGCGACTTTCCTTTGGGCATCAGAGACAGCTCCAAGGGAAACTGTTTCCCTTAGAGCCAGCTCTGATGCCCTAGGGAAAGCTACCACCGCCAACATTGCAAAGGGTGGCTGCAGCTCCCCTTAGAACATCAGAACTGGCTCTAAGGAGACTAAATCCCTGGCACCAATCTTATTCCTAGAATTCCTGTGCTAATTGTTTTGTAGAAGAGGATGTACTTCTGCATGTCCTGTTTAAGCCAGCACTGCTGTATCTGCCATCTGCTGCCCTTCAAACCGTGCATGATTATGTGCTGCCTCACACGTATTCCCCCAAATAAGAGTTACATCTGTCCTCTCCTATATAGTAATTAAAAACCACTCACCAGGTCTAGATCCCTATCTATGCGCAAGAGAGAGGTATCAACCGGTTCATAAGGGGGAGTCCCGAAACATTTGCAGAACTGCAGGAAAAAGTCCAGCTGCCACTGAGGATGTGACTACATGGCTATGTGTTTGTGCTGGAGTTCTCTCTCTTAATTTTCATGGCTTTTCCCCCCTATTGATCCCACAATGTAAATCTAATCATGGCTAAACTCTTTTTTTTTTCTTCAGTATTCGATACATTTCGTTTGGCCAGCAAAGTTTGGTAGTGTTTCTGCTCAGAGTTTTTTTTTCTCACTTTCTGGTTTTCCCATTCTTCAAGCTACAGTGGGGTCTCGACTTACGAACGGCTCGACATACTAACGTTTCGACTTACGAACCGCTCTCATAGGAATATATAGACTCGACTTACAAACTTAGATTCGAGTTACGAACTCTTTTTCCCCCCTTTTTTTAAAGCTAAGTCATCTTAGGTTAAAAGGAAAAAAGGAAAAATATCCCCCTCTTGTGGCAGAAGGCGGAATAGCAGCTTCCCATTAGTTTCTATGGACGAAAAGAGCAGATACGGATTAAATGGTTTTCAATGCATTCCTATGGGAAATGCAGATTCGACTTAAAAACTTTTCGACCTGAGAACTGCCTTCCAATACGGATTAAGTTCGTAAGTCGAGACCCCACTGTAGTGGCAAGGTGTGTCCTAAGCACACTGAGGATGACACCTTTGGTGTGATAGGGCAGCACTGCTTCCTTCAGGGTCATACCATTATGTTATTAGTTTACCACTACGACAAGTAATTGACGCAGCAGTAATTCAGAATGGTCCATATCTTGTTGACTAAATTCACTGCTATGTCACTTCCTCGCCTCTGGAACAATCTTCCTCCTGAGATTCGCGTGGCCCCTATGCTGGGTACATTCAAAATCCAATTAAAAACATGGCTTTATGTCCAGGCCTTCCCTCCTGCCAGCATTTAAGTTAATTTAATTTATTTAATTTAACTTTTTCTTTTTCTTATCTATCATTTATTATTTTTAGTATGTTTGTTAATAATAGATGTTCATGGATTCATCTTGTTTTAATTGTATTTGTTCTGTTGTTAGCCACTCAGAGTGGTATAATTATACCAGATGGGCGGGATATAAATCAAATAAATAAATAAATAAATAAATAAATAAATAAATAAATAAATAAATAAATAAATAAATAAATAAATAAATAAATAAATAAACTGTGAATTTTGTTGATTTAATGGGCCTTCTATAGGTACAACTTGCTACCAGATTTCACCCAGTGTGACTAACAGACAAGCCCAACCAATGTAAACAGTTCCCTCTGTTGGAGTTACTTCATGCAAGGTGTTGTAAAGCCAAGACAATAAAGAAGGCTTTTAGCATCTTCCTAAAAGATGCGTAGGCTTGTGTTTTGGGCAACCCACAAAGAACAGAGGTGCCCTCATGTCAATTTCTCCAGTTTAACCCTAATAGGAACCAACATGATCCTGTAATGAAGGAGGGGAACCCAGATCAGAGACACATCTTGCAGAAACTCACATCATGCTTCTAGAATAGACATGGAATTGCTTCCATAAATGGAACTTGTGTCCCTTCCAGGTTTTCCCATCAGTTCTTTTCAGTACATTCTTTTCTTTCTTATGATATGTTATTTTCCTAATTGGGGGGAAATAAACAAACAATGAAAAAACAAGGAGGTTTTTTGGTGGGACGGGATAAATAGAAGATTATGAGACCTGGACTTTCTATAAAACTCTGTGAATCAGACAGAGCAAAGAACTTGGTGGAAACCTTGATTGAAAGTACATCCATCTCCCTGTTTCTTTTCTTTCTAGAGAACATCCATAACGGAGAAGAAGACTGAACAGCTTTTAACTGGGAGCAGTCTGTCCAGAAGGAGCACAACGGAGCAACCTTGAACAAGACTCTTCTCAACTCCCTTTAAAAATAGAAACAATGTCCACAGGTAGCTCATTGTGTTGCTGAATGCTATCTAAATTACCCTTGCGCTCTGAGGTGATGCCAATCATGATATGCTTAACTGTAAAAAAAAAAAAAAGCAGTTTATAGTGGAGGTAGGGGAGGCTTCATAGTTCAGGTCTGTCACTGCAGCATCAGATATGGCAGGGAAGAAAATCATGTAGGGTGTAATCACACAACAGAATTGTTCTCTACTTATGCCCAAGTTAGGTTGTATCATAAATTTGTGGTCAAACGACACATGGCCATCAGTGACTCATTTTACCGGCCAGCAGTGTCACTGTGGTTAAATTTCCCCTCACCAGGAAGCTTCTGGTTTCTTGTTCCAGTGGTGTTTCAATATATTCATTAGTGGTATGGCATGTGTGTACAACCCTATTGATACTTTTTCAAAGCAAAATCACTGGGGAATGCAGCTGCCATTACTGCCACATGGCTGCCCTATTACAGTATTTTATTTTTATTTTTTCCATGGCTGGAGTGTTGATGCATTGATAAACTTATGTCAACAGCTTGAAAGGCTATAGTAGGTGTTGCATCACTCCAGCTACTGTCTGGCAAGTGACACAGCTCTAGATGGGGGGTTCTGGGTCCATTGAGAGCAAAGCATTGCTTCCATAAGCACTGGAGCAACAGAGGAAATTCTATGCATCAGGAAATACTGCCGTATATCTTTTTTTAAAAAAATAATTGAAATTAAGGTTAAGGAGCTGCAGTGCTCCATAAAACAAGAGAGAAAATAAATTGGTAACACAGTGCAGCCGGCCATGACAGTTCCAGTGGAAGTAAATGTAGGAATTTGTAACATGGAGAGGAATGCAAATAGATGAAAGTTGTCTTTATGTCCCTGAGCAGTCTCCTTTAAAATCACCTACAGTTTTATTTCAGAACTGGTTTTAGTGAAGACAGCCAGCTTGGGGCTATTTTTAAATTCAAGGACAGGGCCTTCTGCAACGTGCCAGGTTTAGACTGCACTCTTTTAAATTCAGCTGGATAAAGATCAGGCCCTTGTGCCAACCGCCCCTTGCAGATCACAGATGCTTTGGTTTCGTCAGCTGTGGTGCTTGGGCCGGGCGGCTGTGTGTCCAGTAAGGAGGGCTAGGTGTGAACCAGGCTGCTGGTTGCCAGGGAAGGCTGGGACATGCTGCTCCTGAAATATTATACGTACCTTGCTTTATTTAGCTCCACGTGACAAAGAAATGAAATACATGGGTATTTATTGTACTGTATTTATACTTTATAAGTGTAAATATAAAGGATATACTTTATAAAAGTATTTATATTTTATTTTATCTATACAAGCTTGTGAGGAAAGCTCCATGAGCTTGTATAGAGTGGGAGAGGGCAAGGACAGGAGACAGAAGGACGAGAGACTAAGAGCTTGTCAGATACAAGTGTCATTCAATTTAGCTTTGTACGAGCTTTTTTAGCATGTAACGATAATGAAAAAGAGGATCTAGCTTTCACAATATTGCATGTCAACATTTTTGAGACTGCACTACAATCTATTTTAATGCTTTTAAACTCTTTTTCTTCACAACCTATAAATGACACTGTGGCTAAAATGGAGAATTATGTTGTATATTTGCATATCCAGTTGGTCATCACAATGACTCTGTAATTTGGTGCAAATACCACACAGCAGTGTATGATTTACATCTTTCATTGCCACCCTGAAACTGGTCACTTTGTCAGACTCAAAATCTAGAATGGTGACTTGATCTGGAACTCCAATGTGCATGGTGGTGTTTCATTGTCATTATTTTACAGCAGAGTAAATCAACATTTTACTGGGTAATTCTAAAAATGGGGGCAACCCAAACCAACAAATTAGAACTTTGACACTGAACTTCAGATCAGCACCAAATGTGGTACAGATGTAGCAGACACTCTGCTCTTGATCTGAGCCGAATTTGGAGAAGTTTGGGCAGAGGGTTTTCGAGTTGTGACCTTTAAAAGGTAAACCTGTTTCCTCGGCTCAGAAATAGGTGACCCCAACCACTCCAAGATTTAAAGCAGATCACATAAATTGAAAATACCAATCTTGGCCCCACCCACTCTTTTTAATTTGGAAAGAATCCAGGCTGCAGGGACTACAATATTGATTCTCAAAGGAGGCCTTTCAAATGGGGAAAACAGTGACTTTGTTATAAACTGAGCATGTGTGGTGCAGGTTTGCCAGGTAGATGATACAATGTATTATATGGGTGAAGGAGAATTACAGGTCAACTTACGTTCACAGCTATTATTTAAGGAATTTAAAAAATGAACTTGCTTTAAAGAAAGTAATAGCTTGACAGTCGTCCAGAAAGGGAGATGTTTTGCCATGTATCCCCAGGGAATAAATAATTTATCTTCAATAAAAGAATAAGAATAATTTTTCCTGAAGAAGCCTTCAGACCATTTCAAATAGACCATACACAACATACAACATATCCCCAGGGAATTAGCATATCATTTTATAAGACATGTTCAAAGCATTTCTGCATTACAAAAAACATGCAGCAGTGTTTGTCACAGCCCTGAGTACTTTCAGTAAACATTATCTCAGAGCTTCTGAGACCAGGCTTCCTAAGTTTTCAAAGGAAAAATCAACTCAGGTGTGGGACAATCTGAACTTTTGAATCTGTCAATCAGGACCCAATTGAATTTTTAACTACTTCCTGGCCAAACAGGGATGTGTGCTTGCAAAGTTAATTTGTGTCTGGTTGTAAAATTATTTTAAAAGATGTGTAAAAAGAATAGAGAACAAACATTCAGAAATTCACTGATTTAAGCTGTGAAACTATTGTTTTTTGCTTTGTGTCTGGGGATGGTCTTACTCAATGTTAGTAAAGCTTTGATGCTTATATGCTGTCATAGTCTCAACCATTTCATCTGTTTTGTCATTATACAATTGTCCGGTAAGACAAGTTAAGAAAAAAACAGTAAAGATGTTATGTGTCATCCGGTCACTCTGATGTGTGGTGACTATATGAGTTAATGACCCCCAAAATGTCATATCATTAACATCTCTGCTCAAATCTTGCAAACCAACAGCATTTCATATTACGTTGCAATTTTAGATGTTTGTGCTAACAGCAGGCAAAACTGAAAGAAAAGTAAAAAATAAAGAAAACAAAAACATTGCAGTATCTTAAAGAGTACTGTATTTTTCCATGTATAAGACAGTCCCTCCATTAGGGACGTGGTGGCGCTACAGGCTAAACCGCAGAAGCCTGTGCTGCAGGGTCAGAAGACCAAGCAGTCGTAAGATTGAATCCACGCGGCGGAGTGAGCACCCGTCGCTTGTCCCAGCTCCCGCCAACCTAGCGGTTCGAAAGCATGCAAATGCAAGTAGATCAATAAGGACCACCTCGGTGGGAAGGTAACGGCATTCTGTGTCTAAGTCGCACTGGCCATGTGACCACGGAAGACTGTCTTTGGACAAAATGCTGGCTCTATGGCTTAGAAACGGGGATGAGCACCGCCCCCTAGAGTCGAACACGACTGGACAAAAATTGTCAAGGAAAATCTTTACCTTTACCTTTTTAAGACAGTCCCTCCACTTTTCTAACCCCAAATTAAGAAATCAATATTTTAAACCTATAATAGAATACATTTTTTATTTAGTAATTTGGTAACATTTACATACCAGTAATGTCCCTGTTGCATCTGAGCACTGCCTACATGCTACACCTCCAAAGAAGTGTCCTGCAATTGGTTTTGTTCAGCATCAGCTGATGTCAGTTACATAAGGCTCGTGACTGGAGGCAGCTAAGCCTCGTGATTGAAGAAAGCCTGTTTGCAGAAGCAAGGTATGGGCTGTTTTGTTCTCTCCTCAGCTTCCTTCTGTGTATAAGATGACCTTCAATTTTTAGTCTAAAGTATGAACTTATACATGGGAAAATACGGAAACTGTAATTGTAACGTGAGCTTTCATGGACAAGTCCACTTCTATAGACATAAGAAGAACATAACAACTAGAGATGGGTGGACATAATGAAGGTCCAGCCCCCTGAGACCAGACCGTCCACTCACCTTCCACTGTTGCTGCAAGCTCCGTGATCCTTTCCGGTCACTCTGGAGCTCATGGTCTGCCAGCCACTCCTGGCAGGAGGTGGGAGGTTGAACCTTGCTGCAAGGTTGAAGAGTGGCTCACAGACTGCAAGCTCTGGAGCAATAGGAAGGGAGTGCGGAGCTTGCGGCAACAGTGGAAGGTGAGTGGACGGTCCGGCCCCAGGGGGCTGGGCCCTCGTTATGGTCACCTGTGTGGGGGTATTTGTGTACAAATATGAATACCCCCATCTCTAATAACAACATTTGGTTGTTCTCTCTTCCTACAGCCTCCCTTCCTAGCAATATTGTCTTTTCCAATAAGTTCTGCTCTGGTCTTGCAAACTAACAGCTGCGTCTTCCTGTATTGAAAATATCTGTGTCATACAAGGTCTTCTTTTCTTCCTACTGTCCTCCCTCCACTTTCCCCATAAATCCTGTTTTTTCTGGTCAGTTCTGTATTTTCATTATACAGTGGGGTCTTGACTTGAGAACTTAATCCATATTGGAAGGCGGTTCTCAAGTCAAAAAGTCTGTAAGTCAAGTCTCCATTGACCTACAGTGCATTGAAAACCGATTAATCCCGTAACAGGCCGTTTTTGTTCCATTTTGGTTTTTTTCTGGTCTGTAAGTCAAATCTCAGTCTGCAAGTCAAACCTAAATTTTGTGGCCAGAGAAGTCTGTAACTCAAAAAGTCTGTAAGTCAAGCCGTCTGTAAGTCAAGGGTCCACTGTATGTGCAAGGTAGGATAACCTCAGACTCATTTATGTAATTCCAGAATTCGCAGCATATGATCAGAAGCCTCCAGATATGTCTAGATTTGAAAAATGTAAAGCAATGCAGTATTCATGTTCCAGTATCTGCACTGGCTTGACTTCTGGTTCTGACTTCTGAGCTTCCTAAAAACTCCCCTTCCCCAATACTATATGAAAATCTCTAAGGCTACTGCTACATTCATACTCATGCTTGGGAGGCAGCCCCAGTGAAATGAGTATAATTACTGTAAATATGCATAGAATCCAAGTTCTCTTTCTTGCTAGGGGAGTAGGAGCTGAGATAGCTGCTTGCCCTGAATGCCAACAGTGTGTTGATATTCAGGTGTTGGGGAACATATGACATAGAGAGGATAGTTCTTCCAACCACATGACATACACCCTTTCCTACATTCTCCCTACTTCCTCCACCACACAGAGGATGTGAAAACTATAGGAAACAGTCAAGGGGGAGACTGGGGATTTTAGCATAGCCGTGATTGGCAGATTTGTAACTAGAGCTTTGTGGGTAAATGGATCTATTTTAAGGCCATTGCCTGATTAGAGACATTGTGCCCAGAAAGCAGCCATCTTTTTTGGCTGAAGATACCCTCCCAGTTGGCCTCACCCTTGGCCATGGGGCCACAAGGACACAGGGGATTCTTGGACACTAAGATGCGTTCACATCTATGCTGGACATCTATGCTAGCTCACCTTCTTGCCAGAGGCTACAATAGTGCCCCCAAAGAAATTAGGAAACAGCTATATGTTGTTGACCTCCAGACCATAGTGGTTAGGTATACCTCCACAAATATACAGCATAATGATTTTCACATCTTTTTTGAAAGATGGCCCTATAATTCTCCTTTAGTAATCCATATGAGCTGGGATGACTTTTCACTAAATGATAGGAAACTTACTAAACGTTTTTAGCTTTTAAATATTGTGTCTTACTGATGTAATCCACCTTAGTCCTTTTAAAGGAGAAAGATGCTAAAAATGTTTCAAATAAATAGAAAGGAAGTCCAGGGATGTTATATACTGCTGAACAGGCAGTGCCCTGTGAGTTGTTCTAAGGCATGATGCAGTTTCTAATGGAACGCCCCTGTATGCTGATTTGAGGACCCACTGTTTTGAGCGTTTAGTAACAGGGACAAGAAGCAATCCCCCCCGCCCCCCCCAATGTTCAACATGTCATGTCCATCTGCAAACATACAACTTGATCCACCTAAAACACTGGTGCTCAACCTTGGTTCCCCCCTAATGTTCTTGGACTAAAATTCTCAGAAGCTTTCACCACTAGCAGTACTGGACAGGATTTCTGGCAATTGTAGTTCAAGAACAACTAAGAACCCAGAGTTGGGAACTAATTAATAAAATGCATGAGTTGCCAATCCAAATAGCGATCAGACTACACAGCTAAAGGTGCCATTGACACACATTGTGTTGTTTTCAGTGGGGTGCACCTGTAAATCTGAATCACCACAGACATTTTGGGAAAAATAATGATGCATGGATGCCTTTTTAAAACAAGGACTTTTGGTGGATTAGGGTTCCTTTGCGTGAGGAGACTCTCGCTGGCATATTTATTATTTCAGCCGGAAAGTAGTGCAGTTGTCACACCCACACGCCATGTTTCTACATGTCTGAAAGCAGTTAGCATGACGCTCTGATGGTATATCATTTTATTCACTGCTAGGGCCTAGAAACCACAAGCGGTGGCATATTGTACACCTAATCAAGGTGATGCAGATTACACAACCAATCTTAGTCACCATCTTGGATCCATTTGCATATGTGTTGTTTAGTAAATTTAATGAAGCAGCTTTATTGGCGCTTGATAGAAAGCTGTGTCATGGAGGATTCAAGACAATTCTGTGGATGCCTTCTCAGGAGTACATTTCTGTATTATATGAGTTTTATCTACAAATAACTGTGTCTAGGAAGCTGCCAGGCTGGAGATCATCCGCTTCCTCAGATTCTTGACTCTTGGTGCACTGTGGATGTGTCTTGACCCTCTCAGGTGCACCTCTCCGCCATCCAGCAGCTGCAGCCTGGTTTGAATGCTTGCAGCAATGATATTAAGAATGGCAGTGCTGTACTGAGGAGGGAGAGTCATCCATCAACTGCTACCAGATTGGTGCAACTGCAGTGAATGTTCTAATAAATGTATAGATATGGACTCAGTAGCCATATATGTTCTTTTCTAGGTCAAACACAGGGTGGAGCAAAAAGCCCAGAGGCACTCAGAGAGTGGAGTAGCACTCTCCACTAATTCCTTATGTTAAATCCAGCATTTGTGGGTTTTAAAGTGATAAAATCGAAAATATATTTGATTTGCATATGCATGCACACAGCACTTTCATATTTGTTTGTTTGTTTGTTTGTTTGTTTGTTTGTTTGTTTATTTATTTATTTATTTATTTATTTATTTATTTATTTATTTATTTATTTATTTATTTATTTATTTATTTATTTATTTATACCCCGCCTATCTAGTCGAACGACCACTCTATATACACTGGAGCAGCGAGAAACTGACATGGCTCCTGAATAGGAATATGTAAGCACACACACATGCACAGCGTTGTCAACCAGATACACAAAACAAAACAAATACTGTATGCTGATCCATAGCTAAGGTTCCATGTTTAATGTAGTTTATTGGTAGTTTATTTACGCACACATCTCAGTAAGGTTTACAGAATAATAGTCACTAAGGCTACCAGGCAATCACTATATTGCTACAGTGTAGGCTCTGGATAATGTCATTAAGTCCTTTTATTATAAGGCCACAGAGAAATACTGTAGTTAGTACACTCAGCTTTTTCCTGTCTTTTTTGTTCCCACTAATTTGCCTTGTTAAAGCCATATGGACACCAGAGGAGTCTACAAATACGTTTGATACAATAAAAAACCAGCAAAGTAAAGAAGGCAGCAAACACAAATCTGACAAAACTGGCCATCAAATTATCTCAGCAATTGAAAAGGCTTTGAGTTCATAACAAAACAATTATGGTGTGAATGTTGGTTGTGCCTCCCTGGGGACCAGATTCTGTATTAGAAGTGCCAGTAGTTGAAAGGCTGCCTCGCGTGTTGACAGAAAGGAGCCTTCCTTGACAGTCTTAAGCTATAAGGAAGTTAGAAGCAGGCTGGCCTATGGGCAGACACTCCTTCAGATAGCTGAATGCCAAACCCATTTAGGGCTTTGAAGGCATGATCCAGCATTTTAGGTTATTAGGGAGGAGATAATATACTGAGAATATACACCCATTGAGCCAACTGCTGAAAGGTCAATCAGCTTGTATATAAACTTCGCCCCTACTCAAGCTGCGACCACAACTGAATTTAGATTTTAATTTCCCATAACATATATGCCGAAATCCAGTAGTAAGCTGCAACTAGAGTAGGCCTATTAGATCAGTGGCTATTGGCTGAGTCAATTCCTTCATAACTTCCATTGATTTAATTAGATCACTCTATTTGTAACCTACTACAGTATTGGATTTCAACCATAGCATAATACTGTGTATTAGGAGAAGACACCACTACTGAGGGGCTCAGTGTCCAGGCTATCCCCCCTTTCCCCTGAGGAGGTTGAAGAGGAGAAAAACTGGGGAGATCCCTTTGAGGAGTCCCAGGAAGGCTATGGAGGTAGAACCTCCAGAAGAACCAGAGCTTCCAGGTGAATGGGAATATGTCGATAAAAAAGGACTCCTGGACTGAGGTTATTGTACAACTGAGAGTACCCTGGGAAGATGCTGAGATTCACCTAAATCCTAACCCTCTTCCCAAACCCAGTTACGAAGAGGGGAAAGAAGTCAGGGAGTGGAAACGTTGGCAGCAGGAAGCCCAGAACCGGCTACAGCCCTGTCAGGACACTGGAGGAACAAGAAAAGAGCTAAACTCCATTCCCAACCAAGGGACAACAATCCACCACTCAGAACTGGGACTGCTATTGCCGCCTTTGGTTGTGGGCATATAAACCCTTTCCTGTTGCAGACGGCAATAGGGTGGACAACAGGACTTCACCTGTTGAAAAGGGACAGAAAAGAGACTGAACCAGTGGCAGTAGCTGTGGTACTTTTGGATTCTAATGAACACTTATGGGAAATGAAGGGAACTCTTCCAAAAGGAGCTCCTTGTGCTGTGTTATGTTTCCCTTGGCCTTGTTTCAATAAATCCCATCATTGTTGATGCCTCTGCGGTGTCTTCTACAGAATCACAGGTGGAAGAAGGAAGCTCCCATGGCTGGCAAGGCTGACACTGTGTTTTGTTTTTAATCTAAGCTGTTTTCTAGCAGCATACAGTATTTTGGTCTTGCCTTCCCAGCTTCTGATACTGATAAGAAAAAAAAAACAAAAAGCACAACATGCGAGTATCCTCCATCCAGGCAATACTCTGATATCATGATGTTGAACCGTGTGTACTCTCTCGGTGCATTTATTCCGCCCTTGGGAATCTAGCATGCTTTATAAGCAATAAACACATCAACAGGCCGGCCGGCTGTTCAGGAAAGATTAAACTTCTCCAACAATTCCCCCCTGCCCTGATTCTTCAAAATGTACTGTTGGTTCCTTGCAGTGTTTAGAGAGAACTGTTTATGGAAAGGAAAATAAAAGAAGGTCCAGGCTTTATTTTCTTCCTGTACTCCAATTGCCCTAATTAAAGTAATGTTTCCACTTTACTTGCAGCTGAATGTTTTGTTTGACACAGCTGGTTCTGGATCCTACTAAAGTCATGAAAAGCCTTTATTCATGAAAGGGAAATGGAAGGGCCTGCAGAGTTCAAGTACAAAGTGGGTTTTTATTTTTTGTAAGATTCTTCCACTGCTAAAATGGTGTCATCAAGTTCAATATGCAGCTTTAGGTAAGACCAGTACTTATTGATCTGCTTTGGTTCTCAGATCAAAATCGTACAACTGATAGCACATAGGCAGTACCTTATTACGATGTCTGCTCCAGAAAAAGAGATATTCTTATTTTCCACTAGGTTAGTCAAAGGTTACCTGCCAGTCAAGGTAGCTTTGAAGCTGAGCTGAAGCAAAGGAAGAGGCTATATCAGAAATGGAGCAGTGTGTGTGTATGTTAGCGACCTGGCTCTAGATTGTATTGCAAAGTTAGATAGAAAACGATTTTTTTAAATTTTTTGCCAGGCCAAAGAGATGGGATTTGGAGGGGAAACCCTCAACATAAGAGGCATGGGATAAGAAATCAAACAAGATACAGCTAATTTGGAGGCAGTTCATAGAGAAGCAAAGAGAAGAGGTGTCTGAAAGCTGAAATATCCTGACATCAATAATGTATAAGCGATTGTTTTAAACCTTCAAAGTTGATAACAGATTCAACAGCTGTTATAACCATAATGCTCTCTGCCCACTCTTGTTAGAGACCAAGTTTGGAAGGGTTATTATTTCTGCAGCTTCCAGAATTCCCCAGTGACCATGCTAGCTGGGAATTCTGGGGAGTTCCAGCACCCCGAAAATAGCTTTTAAAATGTTTGGTTCAGGTTGTACAGTGGGGTCTCTACTTAAGAACTTAATCTGTATTGGAAGGTGGTTCTCAAGTTGAAAAGTTCTTATGTTGAATCTGCATTTCCCATAGGAATGCATTGAAAACCATTTAATCCGTATCTGCTCTTTTCCGTCCATAGAAACTACAGTGGAACCTCTACTTAAGAACTTAATCCGTTTTGGAATGGTGTTCTTAAGTTGAAACGTTCTTAAGTTGAAGCAAAATTTCCCATAGGAATGGACTGAAAACCAATTAATCCGTTCTGGCTGTTTTTTTGTTATGTAGAGGTGCGTTTGTACATTGAAGCATTAGTTCCCATAGGAACTAATGCAAAGCTGGTTAATACGTACTCTACCACTAGGGGGAGAATTTTTTTTAACCTAAGATGACCTAAGGTTAAAAAAAGAGCAGGAAAGGTTTTTTTTCCTGTTCTTATCTTGGATTTCTGTTCTCAAGTAGAAGCAAAATTAAGTTGGATTGTTCTTAAGTTGGATTGTTCTTAAGTAGGGACGTTCTTAAGTAGAGACCCCACTGTATCATGCCAGAAAAGGGCAAATCTTACAATTCAGACCATTTCATGTCTTCCTTAGAGATGTTGTACTGAATGCTATCCTGTTTAGATCCTGCTTCAGCCCGCTAAACAGCCATCATCTCCGCTTATTTTCAAAATCAAACCAATCCCACAACTAATGAAGAGGTAGCCATCTTAGTCTGGGCTAGGAGTTCAGGCCAAAAAACAAAAGGGGGAAAAATAAAGATGACAAAAAAAGTTTGTGTCACATTAAAGGCTGACTGCTATATTTTAATGTGAGCTTTTGTGGATAAGTCCGGTTTCTCAGAGGAAGAAGACTGAGAAAGTGCATTTGTCCACAAATGCTCACTTTGAAACTACAGCAGCTAGTCTTTAAGATGCCACAACGTGTTTGTCTTTTTAAAAATTCTTCTTTGGTATTTGGCCTGACACAAAGCGAAGCTTGTTTCCTTCCAGCAGGGCTCCTGGGACTTTAACTGCCACAGAGCAAGATACATTTCAGCAGGCCAGGCATCTCTCCATTATGGCATCTGGATGCTGAGGGAAACATCACTAGATGTTTAACATCACCAGTTAAAAACATAGGATCCCTGCTGGGGGAATGTTACAAACATTAAGCTCTTCTTTGGCCTACGTAGGTTCCTGATCTCACCTGGCTCAAAGAAAATTCTAGTCTCTCTTCCTACTCCATCTTTCACTCACTTCAATGGGAAGCAGAAATTTTCTGGAATTCCACAGTATATTTGGCCAAATTAACTATCCATCCCAACCCTTTCAGGAGCCCTGTTCTTTTTCAAGTGGTTCTCCTGCCCTCAGTCTCCTTCAGCAAAAGACTAGAAGAAGGCATTGGGCCCCTAGATCAGCGGTGCACTTAGATAATTGTAGGTGGCCCTTAATGGTATTAGAAGGGCCTCTCTGGTTTATATAGCCATGTGTAATTTAAGCAACCCCTTCATGGATTGCTGCCTTATCATGGCAAAGGGGCTTGAGTAATTCAGAGAACCTATGGACTATGCCATGTAGGGACACCCAAGATGGACAGGTCATAGTGGAGAGTTCCGACTAAACGCGGTACACCTGGAGCAGGAACTGGCAAGCCACTCCAGTATCTTTGCCAAGAACGCCCAATGATCAGAAACAAAAGGCTAAAAGATATGACCATGGAAGATGAGCTGGATGTGGTCAAACAGGAGATAGCAAGAATAAACATTGACATCCCGGGCATCAGTGAGCTAAAATGGACGGGAACGGGCGAATTCAATTCAGACAATTATCATATCGACTATTGTGGGCAAGAATCCCGTAGAAGGAATGGAGTAGCCCTCATAGTCAACAAAAGAGTGGGAAAAGCTGTACTGAGATACAATCTCAAAAATTATAGAACAATGTCAATACGAATCCAAGGCAGACCTTTCAACATCACAGTGATCCAATTTTATGCTCCAACCACCCATGCTGAAGAGGCTGATATTGACCAATTCTATGAAGACTTACAACACCTTCAAGAACTGACACCAAAGAAAGAGGTTCTTCTCATTCTAGGGGATTGGAATGCTAAAGTAGGGAGTCAAGAGATAAAAGGAACAACAGGTAAGTTTGACCTTGGAGTTTGAAATGAAGCAGGGCAAAGGCTAATAGAGTTTTGTCAAGAGAACAAGCTGGTCATCACAAACACTCTTTTCCAACAACACAAGAGGCGACTCTATGCATGGAAATCACCAGATGGGCAATACCGAAATCAGATTGATTATGTTCTCTGCAGCCAAATATGAAGCAGCTCTATACAGTCAGCGAAAACAAGACCTGGAGCTGATTGTGTCTCTGATCATCAGCTTCTTATAGCAAAACCCAAGCTTAAACTGAACAAAGTAGGAAAAACCACTGGGCTAGTCAGGTATAATCTATGAATACACAGTGGAAGTAAAGAACAGATTTAAGGACCTAGATTTTGTGGACAGAGTGCCTGAAGAACTATGGATAGAGGCTCGTAACATTGTACAGGAGGCAGCAACAAAAACCACCCCAAAGAAAAGGAAATGCAAGAAAGCAAAGTGGCTGTCCAACGAGGCCTTAGAAATAGCAAAGGAGGAGAAGGGAAACAAAATGCAAGGGAGATAGGGAAAGTTACAGAAAACTGAATGCAGATTTCTAAAGAATAGCAAGGAGAGACAAGAGGGCATTCTTAAATGAACAATGCAAAGAAATAGAGGAAAATAATAGAAAAGGAAAAACCAGAGATCTGTTCAGGAAAATTGGAGATATTAGAGGAACATTTTGTGCAAAGATGGACATGATAAAGGACAAAAATGGGAGAGACCTGACAGAAGCAGAAGACATCAAGAAGAGGTGGCAAGAATACACAGAGGAATTATACCAGAAAGATTTGGATATCCCAGACAACCCAGACAATGTAGTTGCTGACCTTGAGCCAGACATCCTGGAGAGTGAAGTGGGCCTTAGAAAGCTTGTCTAACAACAAGGCCAGTGTAGGTGATTTAAACTATTTAAACTATAGTTGAACTATTTAAAATCATAAAAGATGACACTCCTAAGGTGCTACATTCAATATGCCAGCAAGTGTGGAAAACTCAGCAGTGGCCAGAGGATTGGAAAAAATCAGTCTACATTCCAATTCCAAAAAAGGGCAGTGCCAAAGAATGCTCCAACTACCATACAATTGCACTCATTTCACACGCTAGCAAGGTTATGCTCAAAATCCCCCAAGGCAGGCTTCAGAAGTATGTGAACTAAGAACTACCAGAAGTAAAAGCTGGATTTCGAAGGGGCAGAGGAACTAGAGATCAAATTGCTAACATGCACTGGATTATGGAGAAAGCTAGAGAGTTCCAGAAAAATCTCTGCTTCATTGACTTCGCAAAAGCCTTTGCCTGTGGGGACCACAACAAACTATGGCAAGTCCTTAAAGAAATGGGAGTGTCTTACCACCTTATCTATCTCCTGAGAAATCTATACGTGGGACAGAAAGCAACAGTTGGAACTGGATAAGGAACAACTGATTGGTTCAAAATTGGGAAAGGAGGGCGACAACGCTGTATATCATCTCCCTGCTTATTTAACTTACATGCAGAATACATCATGCAAAAGGTAGGACTGGAGGCATCCCAAGCCGGAATTAAGATTTCCGGAAGAAATATCAACAACCTGAGACATGCAGATGACACCACTCTGATGGCAGAAAGTGAGGAGAAATTAAAAACCTCTTAATGAGGGTGAAAGAGAAGAGCACAAAAACTAGTCTGAAGCTCAACATCAAAAAAACCAAGATCATGGCCACTGGTCCCATCACCTCCTGGGAAATAGAAGGGGAAGATATGGAGGCAGTGACAGATTTTATTTTCCTGGGCTCCATGATCACTGCAGATGGAGACAGCAGCCACGAAATTAAAAGACGCCTGCTTCTTGGGAGGAAAGCGATGACAAATCTTGACAGCATCTTAAAAAGCAGAGACATCACCTTGCCAACAAAAGTCCGAATAGTCAAAGCTATGGTTTTTCCTGTCGTGATGTATGGAAGTGAGAGCTGGACCATAAAGAAAGCTGACCGCCAAAGAATTGATGCTTTTGAATCGTGGTGCTGGAGGAGGCTCTTGAGAGTCCCCTGGACTGCAAGGAGAACAAACCTATCCATTCTGAAGGAAATCAACCCTGAGTGCTCACTGGAAGGAGAGATCCTGAAGCTGAGGCTCCAATACTTTGGCCATCTCATGAGAAAAGAAGACTCCCTGGAAAAGACCCTGATGTTGGGAAAATGTGAAGGCAAGAGGAGAAGGGGACGACAGAGGATGAGATGGTTGGACAGTGTCACTGAAGCTACCAACGTGAATGTGACCAAACTCCGGGAGGCAGTGGAAGACAGGAGATCCTGGCATGCTCTCGTCAATGGGGTCACGAAGAGTTGGACACGACTTAACAACTAAACAACAACAAATTTATGAGACCTGGGCAGTAGCAGTGCCTGGTGCAGAACCATAGGTCAGGAATTTGAATCCCCACTAGGCTTTCTGGGATGAGTACCAGTTGATATGAACTGGAGCATGTGTGGCTGATGAGGTTATGTGGTCTGATATCCTTCCCAGAGTGCCACCAGAAGAAGAGGCTGGTAAATCATGTCAGAATACTTTATATGTAGAAAACCTTGGGAGAGTTGCCATAAGCCAGAATCAACTTGATGGCACAGTTGTTTCACATACATTAAAATGAGGTAAGCATAGTCTGTAAAACCCCCTGCTCATTCTGCAAAGTGAGGTCTTGGATATCTGCTCCAAAGTTTTGTCTTCATGATACCATGCAGGTAAAGTGCTTTGGACAAAATTCTGAATTTTTAATCTGGATACATGATTTTCTGCAGACACTCAAATAAAGTTTTGTATTACAGGTGTTCTCCTCTCAGTAGATTTTCCCTTGTGTCACTTTGTGAATGGTAATGGTGCTGGGAGATTCCTGTTCAACGCCTTGACCATTAGCCTGTGGAGTGTTACTTGATGCCACATACTATTTCACATATACATGAAAAATATGAAAGAGGCTGTCCAGAATTTTTTGGTCTGGTACCACCAATGTGTTGATGACACCCAACTCCATCTGCTTTTTAAGATTTTCCAGGAGGAGGAGATATTTAATTCTCTCAGCCCCCAGTGCATGGTCACCCAGCCACCCTACCAAATTGACCATAAAATCTACAGTTCAAATTCTACTCATAAAAACAACTTTACAGTCATTGTGCGTTTTTTTGTTTCATCAATTTAAAAATTCAGTGGTATTATTTCATGAACACAAAATCAATTGAGTCAAATATTTTGACTCCGGCTCCAAGAATCCCCATCCAGTATTGCCTGTGATAAAGAATTACAGGTATTATAACTCCAGTACACATGGAGAGCCAAAAGCTTTCCACTTATGAACTAATTAATAAATATAATATTTATCCTTGAGAAACAAAATATCTCATTCTTTGAAAGTGTTTTACGACACTGGCACTGTGACCAACTGTCAGACTCGAGGTAGTCAGATCAGCCATCCCTCCACTCTAAATCTGGTGTTGCTGAATGCCAGGTCTGTAGCTAACAAATCCCAGATTATCCAAGACCTTATCCTGGAGGAGGATGCAGACCTGGCATGCATAACTGAGACTTGGATGGGCAGGGAAGGGGGTGTTCCCTTGAGCCTTGCCTGCCTTCTAGGTTATGCCATTCAACACCAGGGTAGACTGGAGGGGCAGGGGAAGTAGTAATTGTTTATAAAAACCCTCTAGAGGTTGTTAGGCACTCCGCGGTGGTGACACCAGGTCTTGAGGCCCTACACACGTCTACTGCGACCAGGGATGGTATTGGGATCTTGCTGGGTTACCGCACTCTCCACAACCCAGCCATTTCCTTACCAGAGCTGGTGGGCTTCATCTCTGCAGCACTGTTGGAATCTCCAAGGCTTTTGGTCTTGGGTGATTTCAACATCCATGCAGAGGCGGAGGTTTCTGGTCCGACTCTTGAGTTCTTGGAAACCATAGCTTCCTTGGATATGTCCCAATATGTCAACGGTCCCACTCACGTGAGTGGTCACACGTTAGACCTGGTGTTCTCCACTGAGTGAAGTGAGTGTGGTCTGATGGTGACTGACCTTGTGTCGGTCCCCTTGTCATGGTCAGATCACCACCTAATTAAATGCAACCTCTCAGTGGCTCTCCCTCCCCACAGGGAGCAAAGACCTATTTTAATGGTCTGCCTTCAAAAGTTACTGGATCCTATAGGATTCCAGGACTCCATGAGAGGGATTCCGGCTGATCTGACTGGCGATCCTGTGGAGGCTCTGGCTGATGGCTGGCTTGCACATTTATGCTGTTATACAAGCTGTATACTCACTGCTTTACATTGTAGCCAAGTGTCATTTCTTCAGTGTTGTCACATGAAAAGATATACTAAAATATTTATGAAATGTGAGAGGGTGTAATCATTTCTGTGATATACTGTATGTGATAGTGGCCAGATCTGCTTTACTGGGACCCAAGACACTAGCTTTATTTAAAGAAAAAAAATTGAAGAAATAGTTTATACTAAAGAAATTGTGAGATAATTATGATAAATTATAATATAATATATATATTTTCTCCCACTACCGGGCAAGGAAAGCTAAGAATTAAAGAGCTGTGATTGCTTCCAGAACAGATGGTAGAGCTTCTGTTGCAGGCTTGAATCCTGACACTTTTGCTGCCATTTCATTAACATTGCCTCTTCCTGACATCATGTTAAGAACGTGTTTGTGAAAGGTAATTATTGCACATAATGCCACTGGTTAGCTTTACTGGCTATGGTTTGTGTGTACAAAGCTCAAAGCTCAGGAGAATACATATTCAGATTCAAAACCAGCCCCAGAATTAAGCAGCGTGCAGCAACCACCTTAGAGAGCAGATGCTATTGGGTGGTAGCAGCCACCACTTCGTATTATGCCTCAAGAATAGTCTATCCACGATTCTGCTTTGAAGGAGACTGCTGTGCATCCCACATGGCTTGGCCTACATTCCCAAATAGGGTTTCCAAGACAATCAGCACCTGATTGTCTGAGATATCAAGACCAAAACCAGAGACCGCAGGTTGAATCCTTGTAATGTCAAAACAGCAAAGGGTAGGGAAGGGGACAGATGTTGCTCCAGTCTTCCTGTTTTTGCTCAGGAAGGCTTCCAGAGTTTGCTCAGGAAGGCTCATGCATCACGGTGTTGGTGCTCCATTCTCTGCCTTGCCAACATGCCAAAAGGCCAGGAGTTAGGGGTGGGGACTGGGGAGAGAGATGGTGGGTGTATGCATGGGAGTCCATTGTGCCATTGGTTGCAGCACACATGCAAACACCTTCATAATCAGCCACTGAATCCTGGCGCCAAGTAGGAATGGTTGAAGATGGGTACAGTGATTTAAAGCCTCCTGACTCACAAAGAGGAAACGTTCTGCGGCTCTAGTGCTGCTTGTCTTGATAGGTGATTCTCTGCCAAGAGACCAAAGAAAACCTAGTAACCTTACTGCCTTTGGATGAGGTGGAGCGTATCATCCTCTCAAGAGTGTTAAAGTTAGCTAAAGGTCTCTACATCAGGTGCCAGTCCAGTTCACTTCAGCAGACGATACACACCAGTACTGTTTGTGTGTCCCATCTTATCTTATTCTCCCGACAGCAAAAATACTCCAGACTGGCTTTGTTCATAGCAAGTGGAAATGTACCACTTGGAAAATACGTTTTGTTGTCTTCTTTTTTTCATTACTTTGTTCACAGGGTTTTCAAACCCTGTGCAGGGGGACGGGCTGGCTTGACATATGAATGTCCTGGTAGACGACATCAACCACAATATCAGAGGAAGTGGCTGAGATGGAACACCTGTGAAAAAAATGAGTTGTGGTTTATAACTTTATATTATGCTGTTGCTTAGAGACCTTGGCAGCACAGCTAAACGATTGAGCATCAATCAGTTTAGTGTTTATTGTTGTAATCTGGAATGCATTTCCCCTGCTGTTTACAAATGGATGGGGAACGAGGATATGCCAGAAAAATGCTGGGGAGGAAAAACACACAAATACCTTTTGCTCCTGCATTCCCATTCTGTTATTCATAGACCCAAATGCACTGAAATATTACATTGCGTGCATGCAGGGGAAGAGGTTTATGTATAGATTAGAATACGTTAATCTTATATATGCCTAATTCTTTTTTTTTTAAATGTTGCATTAATTTTTAAGGAGGAATGATTCTATTATTTGTTGGTTTATTGCCTGCCCTTCTCCCAAAACTGGGACTCTAAGTAGCTCTCAACAACTGAAAAGGCAAAAGCACTCAGTTCAAGTTATAAACTGAAATATAGTTAAATGAGGTATAATAGTAGAACGCAACTAAGAGCAGTTTAAAAACTTATCATTTTTTTTTAAAAAAGGACAGCTGAAACCAAGATGCTGCAGTAATCAGTTAATTTCCCTCTGAATAAAAAAGGTAACTGCCCACAGGCAGAAAGCCAACAGGGAAGGGCTCACTCATGAGAAAAAGGAGGTCTTTTCAGATACCAATGGCATTTTATGGCAGCTGCCTCAGTTAGCAAGACAGGACATATGGCTTGCTTTATGTTTCCTAAGGTAGCCAGCCATTTATTCCATGTGCAAAGAAGGATGATATTACTGGCCACCTTTATATAAGAAGCTGCTTGCACATGAAATGAAGGACACAATTTTTTTCTTTGCCTCAGGCAGCAATATATCTTGGGGCAGACTATGTACACGTAACCTGCTTTTTAGGACTGAATAAGTTAAAAAATAGTAACCAGGAAGCAAACAATGGTTCTCCCATTACATTAGCCGTTGTTCCTCCATCCTAAACTTTCCCAAACAACGTGTGATATTTTTCCAAGAACTTTCTGAGAAACTTCAGAACAATTTGGAAGGCGTTGAGCTCTTCCTGTTGTATTCTGCAAAGTTAGCCAGAAGTCTGGATAGTTTGGACTTCTCCTTAGTCTTCAGAGAATTAATCATAATCAGGATTGTTAGCAATGGTTTTCATGCATTAAACATTCTCCCCCCCCCCCACGTGCCAAGTCCGGAGACTCCCAAAGGCTTCCCCAGGTCAAAAGGGATCTCGAAGGAGTGTCAGAACTGGGATGGGTGGGGAAATGAAATCGGAAACTTCTAATGAGTGATAAAAGACTGTGGCTTATGGCATCATCAGCTTGCACAGACGTTACACAAGAGGATTTTAGCCAATGTTGCCTAAAGTAACTCATTATTTGTAATTATATTACTTGTAACTAGGTACTTCCATCATTAGAGATGATCTGCCATAAAAATGTCTGTCCAAGTTCCTCTTAAAGGATGTTAAGACTAAAACATAGGTCTATAGTCCTACTCATTTTGATGTACGATGTGTCAGAAATATTTCTCCTGGTGGATTATACTCTAGATTCCCAAGATGGATGCACAGCTCTGATGCTGTATACATCCTGCATCTATGTGTTTACTGAGTCCACTGAGAATTCAGAACTTAACATTTTGAACATTCACAGTGCTTCACAAATATGATCTCAGTAAGCCTTAATACTACCCTGTATAGCAGCAGAGGCCATTATTATTATTATTATTATTATTATTATTATTATTATTATTATTATTATTATTATTATTATTATTATTATTATTATTATTATTATTATTATTATTGTTATTGTTATTGTTATTGTTGTTGTTGTTGTTGTTGTTGTTGTTGTTGTTGTTGCTGCTGCTGCTGCTGTTGCTGTTGCTGTTGCTGTTGCTGTTGCTGTTGCTGTTTCAGTGTCACAAACCTGATGCTGAGGTAAGACAGTGCCCTGTTCAATATTTACACACACAGAACTCCAACTGTGGAAGATCCTGGTATGAGAAGGTTATGCGTATGGTTATACATAAGCAGCACCTTCTCAGATTGCCATGACAACTGCCACCACTGGAGCTCCATGCACATATAAATATTGAACAGGATACAGGCTGATGTCTTTGTGAAGACATCTAGTGAACAAATACCTAGGACAGTATTTGAATGGTGAACTCAGTCTTATTCATTACTCTTTACTTGAGTGTTCCTCTACTATAAGCTCTCTAATTGGCCCTGAGGTAAATGCTTGCTGAGAAGCAAATCCCACAGAAAATTCTCAAAACAAAACGAAATCAATTTGGGTTTTGGATGACTTTTTTCCAGCTGGGTCTTTGACCTTTGTGGAGACACACAGTCTGATCCTCTGAATATTGTACTGAAAAACAAAGAGATTGAGGGTCTATAATCCAATTTGTTTATATCAGTAAGATTCAGGGAATATGATGAAGAAAAAAGAGGAAAAGGAAGAGAGGGGCAGATAGCAGGGGGAGAAGTATTCTTCCTAGTAGGGAAACAATCCCAAGAAGATGTCACAGTACCTATGAGATATTCAATACTGGGTGGGAAAGAAAAATAAAAACAAGGACGTGGTAAAGTTTACAGAAGTTAGAATAAGTAATGGCATTATTAAGAATCTAACTGCCTTGAATGGATGTATCATTTTGTTGTTAGCCGCCCAGAGTGGTATGATATACCACATGGGCGGGATAAAAATCAAATAAATAAATAAATGTAAATAAATCATTGGGCAACCAATAGGAAGTGAATGATGTTTAAAAAAGAGATTATTAACCCTGTTCAGACTGTAAGGATTTGTGGATATTGATACTGGCAAAATGCAGCAGCCTAGTGCTAAGCTTGTGAAAACTGAGTAAGAATATCCCTCTGGAGTCTGGTATAGGGCCAAGTTTTTAAAACAACACAACTATTTGTTATTATGTTACAAGAAATCAGTTACAAGGAAGAAGGTAAAGGTTCCCATTGACATTTAGACAGAGGACGAAATGGCTGGACACTGTCACCGAAGCTACCAATATGAATTTGACCCAACTCTGGGAGGCAGTGGAAGACAGGAGGGCCTGGTGTGCTCTGGTCCATGGGGTCACGAAGAGTCGGACATGACTAAACAACTAAACAACAACATGTTTTTAGTATAGTATTTGTTTGAACCTTAATTATATTTGCATATTCACTGTTGTTAGCTTTAATATTGCCTTATAATGATGTTAAGCAGCCTTGGGTCTTTTTAGGGTAGAAAGGTGAGGTAAAAATATTTTAAATAAACAAATAAATAATGCTTTACAGTTCCTATGGTGCTTAGAAAGCCCCACCTACATCTTCTATGCTTTAATGACCATTGTTGCAGACAGAGCCCTGACAAAGAACAGCTGTGTATCCTGAAGCTCCTTTGAGGGCTCTGAATTTTTGCCTAAAGTTACCAGAATTTGACCTGGGAGGATGCCTGCTGAATTCTGGTAGCTGTAGTGGGGGAAAAAAAAACTCTACCAAAATCCCATGCCTAACTGATTTATAATAAACTGAAGGAAAATTTTAAAAACCCCAGACTTTTACTCCTTAATCAGAATATTGTATATATAACACTCGGCCCAGACTGAAATCTCCTTCTTTTGGAATTGAAACACTTCCAGAATATATCTAGGACATCTCATTCCTATAGGTTCTGGGCCTATATGAGAAATGGCGAGTAAGCTTACATCAATCTAGTAGCGATATCTCCACGCTTTGTGATAGCAGCTTCATGTGCCTGTTAGCCTCTAGGACAGTGAGGCATCAATATCCAGTAGCCTTTTAGATCATTGGAGCTTTCCTAGTAATTACGGTATGAATTTTGCACAGCCAAGTAATGCTGCCAGATTATTATGTGATCTGGCCTTTATGCTCCAAAGAGTAAGTTATATTCTCATCTTGTACTTTGTGTCTTGGACAGGGAACAGAAAACATTTTTTCAGTAACTAGGGAAATAAAAAATAGTCTCAAAACATAGAAATCTAAAGATAGCTGCTAAAAATTTATTACAATCTTCAATTCTAGTGTAGAAGGAAAAACTTGCCTTAAATGTTGTAATGTGAGCAGCTTATCCATCAATTCTTCGATCTATTCTGTTCTTTCCAGACGTCCTGGGTTTCATTGGCTCCTGTTATCTATGTATCTTTCAGCACTTTCCAGAGTTTCTCTGAGAGATGGATGACAGAAGAAATCCAATGTCAGTTAGAATCCATGTGCTAAAAGCTCTTCCAGGCCTTGTTTTCATGAGATGGGAGAACAGCAAACACAAGAGAGTTTTTGTACTGTTGGTGTCATGGCTTCGCCAGTTATTTCCTTGAGTGACTATGAGCCAGAAATTCCTAAAATGGACACTGAGGAACAGCTGCCGGGTGCCTGTGGACCCTGGACCACTGACAGAACAGGAGCCCAAACCCCAGAGCTGATGGTGACTAAGTCAGAAGCAGAGACTAAACTCCCACCCAGCCCATGGGAATGATGCAGCCCGAAGCCATGATCTTGGATAGAAGCCCCCAGACCAAGTGTGAGAAAAAGCCTTCTCAGGAGTAGGTGGTCTCCTTAGCAGGAAAACTCTTCCCCCTGGAAAGACCAAACCTTGCATTTGAGTTCCTTCCCCAGATGACCCAGATATGCTTGCAGCTGAGTACTGAGTAAGACCCCTGCAGCTCAGCTACATCAGTCTTCAGTTTGACAATGTAATAGTATCTCTACATTCCTGCATCCTGTACACCTTGTTGCCAACTCCTGGACTGTGCATGACCTTTGGACTGATTAACTGGGCCCCAGGGTGCTCTATGTTGGGCTGTGGCTTTGGATCTCCCCTGATTCACCTGCCTCTTTATTTGCCTGCATTGTCTCTAGTTTTGGATTTCCCTGGCCTTGTGCGCTCTCTGGCCGAGATCACATGTTTGTGTCAGTCCTGATGGAGGACAGGGCAGGGGACAGAACTAATTCAATTGCAATTTCTTTAAAAGAAACTGATGAAACCAGTTGTTCCAGTATCTCATCTCACCTTTAACACACACACCCTTTAACATTTGAAATAAATTGTCCCCAGAAACTGCTCTGTTGGGACAACAGACCTGGGGCTCTTTGAGATGGAACATTTGTTCTCCTCATCATACCTGGTTCCCTGCTGGATTGTTTGGAGTTTTTTCAGTCATCCAAGGGTTGTGCTGATGCCAACAGTGACAAAAATCTGAGAGCCCCCCCTTTTTTTGTTGTTGTTGTTCCTGCCATGGGTATGTTTTATTTTGTTTTTGGGGTTTGTTCTGGGTACAAAGCAAGTTTAGCACTATAGTGTTTCCCATGGAGTTGATAGCTTCTGCGCTGAGAACTTCTTTATTGGAAGCTTTCAATTAGCTTCAAACTGGCAGAGGCACAGTTATATAATAATTTTTAAAACCTTATAGAAGAGAGGGTCTAGAATGGAAATGGATTTCTTTAATAATGATTAAAGGGTTGCTACAGTTTACTGAAGAAAATTGTGTGTGTGTGGGGGGGGTTGAACACTTTCAAAACTTAAATCTGAAAGTGGAATCTGGCAAGCTTATCTTCCGTGATGAACCACAATTATTTGGGGTGAAACTTTTTACCCTGTCTGGGAGAATCTTTATATAATCCAGAAGTTATGCAGATCTTTTCTTGGCTCTTCATATCTACATCAGTGAATAGAGCTGTTAAAAAAAAAAACTATTTTGGTATCTGGGACTTCACTAAGCTTGAGTCACATGAGACTAGCATATGAGGGGAGAGGATGGAAGAATGCCGAGGAATGTATGGTATGAACACATGCCAGCTTTATTGGGTTAGTGTTCAGCCTGCCTGCTTCCTTCTGCCAGTGGAGGACCCACAGTGGTGCTACATGGGCTCACGGTAAATGGACTGATATCCTTCAAGCAGCAAATACTGGTGGGTAGGTTTGTACCCTTTCAGCTGTAAATGTTTAGGCCCTCTAAATGTTGGTGCACTGTCTCGAAGCTCCAGTCACTCCATCTTAGTTACACCTCCACCGGTGAGTGAGTTAGGCTGCAATCCTACCTCCAGCATCAGAGACAGTATGCTTCTGACACCAACTGCTGAAGAACTACCACAGAAAAGAGCTATTCGCTTACTTCCTTGAGGGCTGCCAGAGACATATGGAAACAGGATACCGGAACAGACAATCCTTTGTTCTTACTAACAGGGACTGAATCCTGCTGAATTCAATGGATTTTATTTCTAAGGAAGCATGTATTAGAGTTTGTACTGAGATTGCCAGTTTTAGTAATTTGTAGTGCTCATGGCACTCATTAATGCTTAGATTTATTATCAGTCCAACATGATTTCCCTGCGGTCTTCCTCAGACTGGAATTATAGTAAAATTATATTCTCCACGTAGACAGGAAGTGTTCCTCATTTTAAATCTATTTTTTGTTCAGGTCCTGGCCATTGAAGTAAATGACCTCAAAGGGACATTTCCATGGGAAAAGGGATCTGCGGTTTAGCCTGGGGAAGTTCCAGAGCCTTGGGAAAAGAAGTCCTTGTGCAGTCCTTGAGCACAGATAATTAAAGGCAGAGAATTTCCCCCAACCCAATTGCCCAAAGCTTAATGTTGGGGAGAACACAGCTTTTATGACAACATGGTGTCTAGAAAGGAGTTGCAAGTTCTGCTTTCAGGTCAAAGTCTCAGGCTGTGTCAAATTAATCTGGGTCATCATAATCAGACAAAGATTCTGGATAAAAATGTCCGACTGACAGAACAGTAGCAAGCTGGAGCCTCGCTCTACAAGAAGGCACATAAATTGGAAGCAGCCATCAAGAAGACATACCTACACTGCAGATTTGTAATAGTATACCAGTCATTCCTAACCACAAGAGAACTGTAGCAGTTGTAATCCAGTGGGATAGAAATAGGGCTGACCCTGTCACTAGTCATCATTATCTCTGTTGCAGAATTTTGAATTTTGGCTAAACTCCTCTAACTGTGCAGCAGAAAGGCACAGACTCGTAAAGCAGAAACAGCTCCCCAGAGTAGACCACCCTTTTTTGTCTCATCAACTGGCACTTAGTCTCAACAACTCAATATGAGACACTGGTAAGAGAAAGAATAAAAGGTTTCATTTACTCATAGTTGAATAGATCAAAACAGCATTAACTGCGAGCAGACTAAAAAGAGAGGGAAGCAGAGCAGGGTGTCTCTCTTTGAAATGAAGGGCAGGGAAAGAATGATTGGTTGCTGCTGGATTGATTGACAGTCACCCTAGCCCAGAGAGGCCTATCCCAGCCACACATATTTGAAGCAACATATGTTGATATAACTCCAACAATCTCATTTGCGAGATGCCAGGAGGCAGCCACAAGATGTCACGGAAGATTGCATTTTTAGAGTTATCCTGCTGCCTCTAGTTACGTGGCCAGGATTGAATTAAGAGCCAATCTAGTTAGTTTTGTACATAGAATAGGTGTCTTCTCTATCTTTTCATTGTTGCAGCTAGGAGTAGTTTAAATTTACATGGGGGAGCACTCCAGAATGGCACCCCAAGCCTCATCTTCAGTTTGTCTGAGGAGGTACAGTCCTTTCTGCTACTTCAGAATCCTACCACCTCATTTTGTTGCCTCTGTAGCCCAGCCCAGAGTCACAGGCGCCTGCTTCAGGGTAAGGGCAGCCATGTAACTTGGGACAAGTTCATTAAATGTTCATTAAATGTTTCCTCTTAGATACGTTTTGGGGCACTCCCTCGAATTTATGCCTTTGGCACCAGCATTTACTGAGCTGTCCCTGAACAGTGCTTGGTGTATTGCACATTATTTTCTTGGCAGATATTTTAGCTTGCATCCTTTCAGCATTCTGTGTCTTCATTGATGTTCCAAACTCCCACAACCATTTGTTATCTCCTTGCTAGCTGGTTATTTGCAACAGCTCGCAATATGTTCAGGTTGGGACTATGAGTTTAGGCCGCCTACTCTATCGGCTGTCCAGATCATTAATAAAACCCATCTGCAGTAAATTGAAAAAGCCTGAGCCGGGAGCAATGTACTCAGATAAAGAAAGGATGAGCAATGCAGATTTCGAGGCAGCAGAATCCAATGGAGGAAATGATTCTGCAGCACTGAGGTTTGAACTGCTTGAACCAGGCTGTGTTGGATCCACTTGGAATACTTGGATCCAGTTTCAATAGGACTAGTGTATGTTGATGGTCAAAGGTCGCTGATAAATTATAAAAGGTTCTGAGGAGAAATCTGCCACAATTTAGATTAGCAAAGCCATCCTTGTCGATATACATTCCTCTCACTCTTTGCTTTTGAGCTAGCAAAGAAATGTTTTTCCTTCAATTTTTTCCCCTACTGATCCAGAACAGTTATTTGTTTTATATTTTTCTGGGGTCCACCCATGGAAATCTATACCCATATTTTCTTTACAGAGATTTGGGGTGATTATCATTTTCCTGGTTCTAACACAGGGCTGAGAAATATTTAGCCCTATTGATGTTAAACTGCAATTCCCATCAGCACTAGCCAGCATGGCCAATGGTAATGGATGATGGGACCTGTAGTTCAAATAAATTGTGCGGTCCCATATCCTCCACACTTTGTGCAACCTTTTCTCCCAGGTGTCTTTAGATGACATTTATAGAAGGGAGAGTATTGCATCTTATCTCTAGCATGTTGCTGTAGTTGTTATTGTTATGTGTTGTCAAATTGGAGCTAACTTACAGTGACCCTACTCAAGCTATTAGGATAAGAGAGATATTTAAGGATTAGTTTTACCAGTTCCATGCCTGCGCTGAGTTTCCATGGCTAAACCCAGGCCTCCTGAGTCCTAGTCCATCACTCTGTCTGTTACACCAAATTGGGTATCTACAATAATGGTGTCCATCAAGTCAATTTTGATTTATGGTGACCCTTTTCAGGGTTTTCTAGGTAGAGAGTACTCAGAAGTGGTTTGCCATTTTCTTCTTCTGGAGGCATCCTACGACTGTACAGCTTGCCCAAGGCCACACAGGGTGGTTCTCTGCTGGGATACGCAGTGGGGAATTAAACTCTGAATCTCTGGATCTGCAGTCAGATTTCTAACTCACTGAGCTATCCAGCCAGCTAGCATATATGTATATAAATGCATGCAGCTGAACACTAAGACATGAGCAATGTGTTGTCATCTCGTTTAACCAAAAGGTTGCATTATGGCTAAACGGATGTGGGCAGAGTCAAGGGTTTCTTATTTGCTTCTCTTCTTATTTGCAATTTGCTCATTTAAAACCTGACTTCCAATAACATGCCATGGTAGGTTTAGAGGACATGTTACCAAAATCTAGATGAAAATGTATGTAAAAATTGCCTTCCATGGGGAGTAGAGGAGAGGAGCTTTGGCTTATGTATATTTCCCATAACATCACCATAGGCTTAGACTTCAGGTGCAGTGCCCAAACAGCACATCTGCTGCCCCAGTGACTAAATCACATAATGATGATGTCCATGTGCATGCACACACTGCAGTTAGAGAGGCAAGAAAAACATACATATTTCTTTTTAAATTAGTACAGGAGAGAAAGAATAAATGTACAGGATATGAATATCACACATGAACAGGAAGAACACCTTCGATAATATGTAATAGGAAAGAGGGGAAGAAAAGATCTGTGCATCAGAGCACGTCTCCATGGAAGGACATGACTTTCTCCCAAGTCTCTTTGTGTAGGCCATTTAAAGAGGCCTCTCCTCCCCCTCCCCCTTTTAAATAATGTGAAATGTTGGAGCATATAGAATGCTTCTCAAACAGACAAATGTCAATTAAAAATCCTGCAGACAACAAGGTTGGCCACTTCCTGAGACCACATTTTCCCTGTCTTCTCTCGTATCTATTGGAGGATGATTTCATCCTAGGTTCTGTTTCATGTGACTGGACAAAGGTTGATAAGAGCAAAACTAAAAGCCTCTGAAAGTCTCCTCTGGCCGTGTGGAGAGGAAGGGAAGCACATGAACCCACAAGGACCTTAGGGTCAGTCCTCTAGGGCTAAGCTATAGTTTGGCTTTACATGTGAACATTCATTTTAAAGGAGCCCTGTTAACTACCCTTTTTCAAGACAACTGGTGAAAGTGCCAAATAATGTTTGTCAAGAAACTAAGGACTTGCGGGGGTGGGGGACGGCATGAAAAAATGAAATTCAATTTCTGGACATTTCTGTGTGCCAGGTAAATGTATGGGAACTTAACTTGTCAAGTCAAACGGTCAGCTGGAAATAGCTTGTTTGCACTTTTCCTCTATGTCCTGTTTCCTGTCCTTAGACAACTTCAAAAGAAGGCTGAGATCAAGAGGACTTCAGAGTACGAGTCTAATGCCTTGATTATATATTTTGTATATCAAAGCTGTTGATACCACTCTGATGGCGGAAAGTGAGGAGTAACTAAAGAAACTTGTAATGAGGGTGAAAGACGAGAGTGCAAAAAACGGTCTGAAACTCAACATCAAAAAAACTAAGATCATGGCCACTGGTCCCATCACCTCCTGGGAAATAGAAGGGGAAGATATGGAGGCAGTGACAGATTTTACTTTCTTGGGCTCCATGATCACTGCAGATGGAGACAGCAGCCCCGAAATTAAAAGACGCCTGCTTCTTGGGAGGAAAGCAATGACAAACCTTGACAGCATCTTAAAAAGCAGAGACATCACCTTGCCAACAAAAGTCCGAATAGTCAAAGCTATGGTTTTTCCTGTAGTGTTGTATGGAAGTGAGAGCTGGACCATAAAGAAAGCTGACCGCCGAAGAATTGATGCCTTTGAATTGTGGTGCTGGAGGAGACTCTTGAGAGTTCCCTGGACTGCAAAGAGAACAAACCTATCAATTCTAAAGGAAATCAACCCCGAGTGCTCATTGGAAGGACAGATCCTGAAGCTGAGGCTCCAGTACTTTGGCCATCTCATGAGAAGAGAAGACTCCTTGGAAAAGACTTTGATGTTGGGAAAGTGTGAAGGCAAGAGGAGAAGGGGACAACCGAGGATGAGATGGTTGGACAGTGTCATCGAAGCAACCAACATGAATTTGACACAACTCCGGGAGGCGGTGGAAGATAGGAGGGCCTGGCGTACTCTGGTCCATGGGGTCACGAAGAGTCGGACATGACTAAACGACTGAACAACAACATATCAAAGCTGTTACCAATTGTTTGTATCTGTGAGATAGGAATTAGCTTGCTTTCTTGCCCAATGGTTATGCGGATTTTGGAGCTGGGAAGGAAGCATGGCTTTTGTTGGTAAACAGATCAAAGGGGATTAAGAGTACAGTAATTAAGTGAAGGCAGGCCAAAGGTTCTACTGGCCCTTCCATTTGTGTAAAATGGAAATAAAAAACTGGGTCTTTCAGCTTGGAATACCTCTACGAAGACTGTTTCCTGGTTGCAGCATTAATTATGAGGAGACCTCTTCCTGTCATGCATGAAGCTATGCCGGAGACACTTGTGTCTGCCACAGATATACTCCATTGCTCTACTCAGCTTTGAGACAGATAGGGTAAATTAGAGTTTATTTTTGTGTGTGTTTGTGTGATTCTGTATTGAATATTGTAATCCTGTAACCATGTTTGCTATTGTATCTGGACTTGTTTCTCCTTGTTGAATTGCCCTCCTCCCTTTGCTTCTCTTTTAAAATAAACTATGAAAATCTTTTCAAGCCATTGTCTGGAGGGTGATTTGAGATGGAAGTGTGATAATAAACATCCAGCCCCAGCCTTGTCCAAGCTAATGGTATTTTTAATATGTTTATGGGAGCTGGTGGCAGCCTATAATCTTTTTTGTACTGAATCCCCTGGAACATGCATAGCCTTACAGGCTGAAAGGTATCTTTGGGTTCAAAACGATCATAGCCAGGACTCATATTTTCTCCTTGTGTCTGCTTTCCCTGAGCACTCCCATTTAATCTGATGTAGAGAGGATCATTTTGGATGAAGGGGGGGAGGTAGTATGGTAAAGAGAAGCTGGCCCTGATACTTTGACAATGGGAACCACTATCTTTCTCTTCCATAACTCAAGCCTTATAAGAGGATGATATTTCTATTCCTGTTTTGCTCTGCCCCTAGGGAAACTGTCATAACATTTGCATTATTCATCCTGTAAACAGCTTCCGTGTGATAGGTCTCCTGCTCAGCCAGGATAATTCAGCCTACAAAGGAGAATAGTTGGCTGGCTTCATGGATAAGATCTTCATCATAACTTTTTCTGAGTGTTGTTTGAGCAAAACACAAATATGAGAAGTCTGAAACATTAAGTGCTGGATTTCTTGGCATGAAATGACAACACTGATATAGCATGGGATGCAGGATTATTGACATCAAAAGTCAGTGTCGTCAGTATCTGATTTTGGATTTCAACACATGGAAAAGCTTTCTTTCTTTCTTTCTTTCTTTCTTTCTTTCTTTCTTTCTTTCTTTCTTTCTCTCTCTCTCTCTTTCTTTCTTTCTTTCTTTCACATTTTCAAAAAACAGATACTTGATCAATGAAGTGCCAATGCTAGTATATGGTCAAGGGGAATACTTTACATCATCTGAAGCTTTTGTAGGATATATAGGTCTTCTATATGGTTCCCAGATGAAAAATTTCCAAAGGACCTAATATGGTGTCAGAAGTAAAATCTGATTTTGCTGATCAAAAGAAAGATCACTGATGAAGGGGGTGGTGGAGTACCTATTTCCAGAAGGTAAAATACATGAACTCATATTCATCGCAACATCAATTTTTGGAACGTAAGAGTGGAAAGATCCTATTCCCATCATACCCAGTTTGTAGACTTCTCATATGGCCAAATATGTATGTATGCTGTATATATGTATGTCTGTATGTGTATAGGAGAGATTTTTTTAAGAGAACTGTGTTTCCTTAAAGTTATTATTAATTTCCATAATTCTCTTGACTAATCTATCCAGGATCATTACATCCCACCTTTTGCATGTTTCTTTCCACGTCGTTCACCTTATAGTTTTATGCTGCCTCATATGGTGATTCAGTGTGTCTCTGATGCCATTTGTGTCAACAAAGTTATTTGTTAAGAGGATATACAGTGTTTCATGTCACAATTACAGTTCCATGACCAAGAAAAGAGAGTATCTGGGGGGCAAGGGAGGGGAAAGGCAAGGAGAATACACACACAGTGTTTCTAAGCCAAATTGTGGTAAAGGTTGTGTGTGTGTGTGTGTTGATGACTACAGCCAACATTACATTTGATTATACTGTTGCACCACCCAATGTTGCTTTAAGGGGGAAATGTTCTTATAATTCCAAAAAATGTGGGAGGAGAAAGTCAAATGATATAGATAGCTTATTCCTGGCCCTAGCACAGAATTCCTTCCCATCATTTGCTAAACCGGTTATCAACATTTCAGTCACAAACAGAGAGCCTCTGAAAACAAGAGGGAGACACACAGACTCCAGTCTGACACACAGTTATAGCTGCTTACATACCATTGAAAAATATCAACGGTACAACCAGAGCAATGAGAGCAATGAGCACAATTCACCAAGAGTCACTTACAGCCAAATCTCATTGGAAGCCACAACTGGAATTGAGGCTGCAATGCTAGGCATGCTTTCCTGGAAAGAAGACTCTTTGGAACCTGGTGGGACTCAGTTTTGGGCAAACCTGTGTAAGACTGCAGCGAAGACCATGAGTCACTTACAGGCCATTGATTTCAATGAGATTTAGAACCCAGCCAAATATATGGCTATTGGCAAGGAAATGCAGCTAGGCTAGAGCCAGACTTAATTTGATGTAGAGAGGATCAACTGATAGCAGTGAAACTGTATTTGTTCTACTTCATTGTTTGGTTGCGTATTTTTTTTGTTTTGCTTTTTTGGCCTCACCAGCTACAATTAGGACTCATCAAGAAGTTAGATGCTGGCTTTTGTGAATTCAGTACAAAAAAGGCTCTCCTTCATACATATGAGTAAATCTGCTCATCCATGCTGAGAAATCTGTAGTACCCCCAACTGTTTGTTGTCAATAACCATCATTATGGTAATGAACAGTATTTGTACCCACATCCCCAGCCTATCCCATCAAATGCAGAGATATTTGTCAAGCACTACATTCCTCTGTGGAGGTGACCTTTATTCCACAAAAGCTTATGTCAACTAAAACTACTTAGTCTTCTGTGAGTACAGACAGTCTGTGTGGCCTTGGGCAAGCTGCACAGTCTCAGGGAGCCCTCAGAAGAAGGGAATAGTAAACCACTTCTGAGTACTCTCTACCTAGAAAACTCTGAAAAGGCTTACCATAAGTCAGAATTGACGTGACAGCACATGATTATTATTTATTAGTCTCGAAGGTTCTCTAAAGTTCAGTCTGATTTTGGTATTGCCCACCTGGTGATATCCATGTGTAGAGTCGCCTCTTATTTATTTATTTATTTATTTATTTATTTATTTATTTATTTATTTATTTATTTATTTATTTATTTATTTATTTAATTTATATGCCACCCACGCTACCCAAAGGTCTCTCTTGTGTTGTTGGAAAAGAGTGTTTGTCATGACCAGCTTATTCTCTTCACAAAACTCTATTAGCTTTTGACTTGCTTCGTTTTGAACTCCAAGGCCAAACTTCCCTGTTGTTCCTTTTATCTCTTGACTCCCTACTTTCACATTCCAGTCCCCTGTAATGAGAAGAACATCTTTCTTTGGTGTCACTTCTAGAAGGTGTTGTAAGTCTTCATAGAATTGGTCAATTTCAGCCTCTTCAGCATCAGTGGTTGGTGCATAAACTTGGATTATTTTGATGTTGAAAGGTCTGCCTTGGATTTGTATTGAAATCATTCTATCATTTTTGAGATTGCATCCCAGTGCAGCTTTTCCCACTCTTTAGTTGACTATGAGGGCTACTCCATTTCTTCTACGGGATTCTTTCCCACAATAGTAAATATGATAATCATCTGAACTGAATTCGCCCATTCCCGCCTGTCCATTTTAGTTCACTGACGGCCAAGATGTCAATGTTTATTCTTGCCATCTCCTGTTTGATCACATCCAGCTTACCAAGGTTCATGTAAGATCTATCTTTTTGCCATCTCTGACTCCGCAGTGCTTGAAACTGTGATAGAGAATCAAGCCCTGCTTTGCAGCCTGAAATGCCATCATCCTGTGACTTACTCCCAAACAGATAGGCAGAAAACCTTCCATACTTTGTATACTGAAAGATGTTGCCTGGGTACTGCTTAGAAATGGTTATTAAATTATTATTATTATGTATTATTAAATGGTGCTCTATATACTTGATGGGGAAATGTGAAGTATGGCATGTCCATATTGCATTCTCCCCCTCTCATGTCTGCAATGCCATTGAGCTCTGGAAAGCATCCAAAACTGCCAACAACAACAACAACAACAACAACAACAACAACAACAACAACAACAACAACAACAACAACAACAACAACAACAACAAATCCCCTGCCCTTGGTTGATAGATTTATTGTTGAAAAGTCTACAGGGGCCTGCGTTCAGTAGCACACGGACGTTTTTGCATCATGCAGTGAATGCACAGAGATGTGGTATAAGGAAAGACCTAGTTTTAAAGTGTTCTTATTGCTCAAGCTATGTGTCAGTCACTCTTTCCATGTTCGTATACAGGATGTAGATTTCAGGCGACAACAAGATAGGGTGGGAAAAATATAAATTAAAAAGTAAGGGAGGAGAGAGAAAGGAAGAAACAAACAGAAGTTTCTTGTGGCTCTGGGCACTCCTAAAATCAGTTCCTGGAAGCAGGCAGTGAAAGCATTTTTATGAAACCCTTGTGGAATGCTAGTGTGGGAGATTCCATAATTTGATGTATGAATAAGTTACATATCATGTTGGTTGTTCACAGAATGTAAAGAATTGTTCAGGCAAGCCTTCAACATTTAACAACCTTCTGCCTCATTGGCTGTTTCTCTCCTTCTTTCAGGTAAATGATGATGAGTATTTTACTTAAAAGGTTTTAAAGTGTTATAATTTTAACTGCCTCTTAATAATTGAACTGATTATAGTTCAGTGATTTAGGCATCTGGCTGCAGAGCCAGAAATTGGGAGATCAATTTCCCCAGTGTGCCTCCCTGACAGGGGCTGGATTGGATGATCCATAGGGTGCCTTCCAGATATGTCCTTCTGAGATGCTGGTGCTGATTGGTTGATTCTTAAATAAATCAGTAAATAAATGCTCAGATGACAGGACCTGTAGACCAGAGATTCCCAACCGTGGGTCCTTAGATATTCTTGGACTAAAACTTACAGAAGCCGTCACCACCAGCCTTGTTGGCCAGGATTTCCAGGAGTTGTAGTCCAAGAACATTTGGGGACCAAGGATGGGAACCACTGCTGTAGACCTTTGGATCCTAATAATCATTGCCATCACTACATCAGCTGGTCCCGAGAAGCCATTTTTTAAATTTCTTGGGCCACTGAGAAACACATGAATGGCTTTCCAGCCCCACCTGATATGGCAAGTAAGTTACAGAAGTATTAACTGTGAAATCATTTTAGCTCCAGTGTTTGTATATATGTGGCAATCTGGAGCCAGGACCAACCCTCATTTACATTTACTGGAAAATGCCTCCTACTGCTTGAATAATTTTCCTTATATTAAAGCTTCCAAAATTACTTGGAATTTTGGAATTCCAAGCCACTCTTTGCCTTCCAAAACCTTGAGGTATGCCTTTGGGCCAGAATTATGTTGCTTTAACAGTAAAGAGAAGCATGCAAGCAGTAAGAGGCATTTTGCAGCTATTGTTATGTGACTGATCATCTGCTGGTTGCACAACTGGTCCCATGACTGACCGCCGGACCTAGTGCAAGAAAATGCCTGCATCATTGTGTTTACACCCATGGTCTTCTGCACTAGGATTTTGGCCTTGGTTTTAAAGACTGAATCTGACATCTGGAGATTCAGAAGACCATTTGAGACCACCCTTCCAGTTGTATCTTCCACTTTGCATAGCATGCCAATAAATACAGTGAGAAAGTATATTTTCCTTCAACCTTCTGAATGTTTAGCTCTTTACAAAAAGAAAGGAATTTATTTTTAATTTTTTGTTTTGGTTTGGTCATCTGTAGGCATGGCACCAAAGAATGATCCAACTACCGTACAATTGCACTCATTTCACACGCTAGCAAGGTTATGCTCAAAATCCTCCAAGGTAGGCTTCAGCAGTATGTGGACCAAGAACTCCCAGAAGTACAAGCTGGATTCCGAAGGGGCAGAGGAACTCAAGACCAAATTGCTAACATGCACTCAATTATGGAAAAATCCAGAAAGTTCCAGAAAAACATCTACTTCTGCTTCATTGACTACAGAAAAGCCTTTGACTGTGTGGACCACAGCAAACTATGGCAAGTTCTAAAAGAAATGGGAGTGCCTGACCACCTTATCTACCTCCTGAGAAATCTATATGTGGGACAGGAAGCAACAGTTAGAACTGGATATGGAACAACTGATTGGTTCAAAATTGGAAAAGGAGTACGACAAGGCTGTATATTGTCCCCCGGCTTATTTAACTTATATGCAGAATACATCATGCAAAAGGCTGGACTGGATGAATCCCAAAATAGAATTAAGATTGCCAGAAGAAATATCAATAACCTCAGATATGCAGATGATGCCACTTTGAGAGCAGAAAGTGAGGAGGAATTAAAGAACCTTGTAATGAAGGTGAAAGAGAAGAGCACAAAAATAGTATGAAACTCAACATCAAAAAAACTAAGATCATGGCCACTGGTCCCCTCACATCTTGGCAATCAGAAGGGGAAGATATGGAGGTAGTGACAGATTTCACTTGATCACTACAGATGGTGACAGCAGCCATGAAATTAAAAGACGCCTGCTTCTTGGGAGGAAAGCGATGACAACATCTTAAAAAGCAGAGACATAACCTTGCTGACAAAGGTCTGCATAGTCAAAGATATGGTTTTACCATGAGCGCGATGTATGGAAGTGAGAGCTGGTCCGTAAAGAATGCTGACCACCGAAGAATTGATGCTTTTGAATTGTGATGCTGGAGGAAACTCTTGAGAGTTTCCTGGACTGCAAGGAGATCAAGCCTATCTGTTCTGAAGGAAATCAACTCAGAGTGCTCACTGGAAGGACAGATCCTGAAGCTGAGGCTCCAATACTTTGGCCATCTCATGGATAAGACCCTGATGCTGGGAAAGTGTGAGGGCAAGAGGAGAAGGAGACGACAGAGGACAAGATGGTTGGACAGTGTCACCGAAGCTGCCAACAGGAATTTGACCCAACTCCGGGAGTCAGTGGAAGACAGGAGGGCCTGGCATGCTCTGGCCCATGCGGCCACGAAGAGTCCGACACGACTTAACAACTAAACAACAAAGGTTCCACAAGTTTCTTTTTCTCTTTTTCCTGTGATAGACTAACACAGTTACAGATGTTTACACTGGAATCTATAGCAGTCGTTTATTTCACTGGGTCTGTTTTGACTAAATCTGCCAATAAAGATCTAAGTTGGGATGACAGTTTGAAATTATGAATAATAGTTTCTTTATTACTAGTGGACTCTTGTTGCTGCTAAACAATTTCTGGATTTTTCAAGACAAACACAAGGATAGAGAAAGAGAAGCCCAAGATATTAGAATATCTGTTGCCTGAAACAAACAAGAACCGTATCTAAGCAGGATAATATTAAAGGTCACATAATGTTGATTTATTATTGTAGTTTATTTTAATATCTGATTATACTTTGGGCATAGAGCTCTCAAAAACAGCAATAAAAGCAGAGGAAAAACATTGTCAGGTGATGGCTTGTTTTTTTCTAAACTCTGGCACTGGTTACCTAGGTGTCCTTTGGCATGCCATGTCTGTGTTTTCCCTATTCCCTTTGGCGGGTGAAAGAAGAGCGAATGTGATTGGTTAAATGAGAACTGCCCCATGTCAGTTTCAGAGTTTGGAAAATGTTACTTCACTGGGCTAGAATTCCCCAGACATTTGGGATTCACAGCCCAGAGAAAAAATAACTTTTTTCAAGTTTGGGGCTCAGTTTGGACCAGGCACAGCCATGTTTGTGTGTGTCCAGAAGCACAGCTCGCAGCTGCAGGTCACAGGAAGATGATGAATGGCGCTCATCCAAAGGCAGAACCTTCTATCTGAAAGGAACCAGGTCTTCCTGTATGACCCTGCCTGGCTCTGGAAATCTCCAGGGAAAATCTTTTGCCACCTTCAGCAGCACCGTTGGCGAGGGCCAAGTGGGTCTTTTTGGAGCCTGCTCCCTTACTCTCTGGAGCTTATTTCCAAATCTAGGCTGGCTTCCTTTTTTCTCTTCTTCCACTACCAGGCAGACTCTTTAATTTTGACAGGCCCTTGGCCACTGAATGGCTGTTGAGGAAGGGTCTTTTAATGGCGGACGTGGTACTTTTCCTTTCATTGTGCAGTTTTGAATGGTTTTCAAATTGTTTTCATTCAGTTCATGTTTTTAATATAACTTATTTCATAATACTTTAATATTACAACATGTTTTCTTCAGCGAATATGTATCTAATTCATATTTGTGGCCTACCTTGCATCCTGCTGTAGGAAATAAAGTAAAATAAAATATCCTGTTTCTGAGGCTTCATATGTTTTCTGAGCTGTCTGCTTAGTTACTGATCTATAGGCAAAACATGAAGGAATGGGAAACAGAAAGCAGTTCTGTCAAGTCTCTGAAGACCACAGTGGATTTAATCAATGTGATAACAGCTTTCTGTGTCACTTTCTACTGTCTCTCAGCCTTCAGCCTGGATTCCTGCAAGACGGTTAGTATAAACTCTGCCTGCACCTCGGCAGGACCAGTTTTAGGCCTGACTTAACTGGGACAAGCCATGCTTTTGCATATGGATATGAATAAGATCCTAGCAACTTTGTCAGTTTACAGGATCTTTAGAGGCCTTCTACTACACCCACGGAGATTCTAATCTAGCAAAAAGTATGAGAACTGGGGGATGTGTTTACACCAAACAGCAATTTGATGCCTACCTTTTCTGCCATAGCTCCATCCTGTGTAGTCCTGGCTTTTGTAGTTTGATGAGATACTTAGAATTACCTGCCCAGAGAGCTGTCATGCACTCTGTATTACTTTCTAAGTGTGTTACCAAACGGTAAATCCCATGACTGTTCTCAATTTGCTATAAAGACACAGTGTAAATACCCTCAAAGGTAGGGTTAGCTATGAGAAACAGGTGCACATCTTCAATAAGCCCTGCCCAGAGCTGGCCCTACCACTGAGTAGAGTGAGGCAGCCGCCTCTGGCAGGCAGGTGGCAAGGTGAGATGTGTATGCCACACAGTGTGTCCTGTGCTCCCTAAACTCGACTGTTGTCATCAGTTGCCCTGGAGGACATTGCTAGCATTGGAGCAAGATTCAGTTCAGCCCTCCATTAACTTCAGTACATTTAAATGAGGAGGGGTAGCCCAGGGTCAAAGAAACCGTTCTTTTTAGACTATGGTTCCCTGAATCTCCTAGCCAGCATGAGGGATAGGGTGGTTGTGGGGGTTGTAGTTCAAAACATACAGAGTCTAAGCATTGGGCATGGGCACTACTCTGTCCATCACCTGAGGCGCCAGGAAATCTTAGGCCAGCCCTTATCTTTCTCTTGAAATAGCAGCAAAGTGCCATACATTCAAGATGAAGAGAGTTTCAAGATGGCAAGGGTATCATTTGTTCAAGAAGGTGGGACCTAAAGGCCTGGGGAAGGGGAATTGTCATGGACTCGGAGGAGCTCCTCAAGGGGCATGTAAACCAAGATGACGAAAAGGGCTCCAGAACAAGAATTTATCTGATGAGCCTGGAAATGGCTCCATCTATGAAATTATTCTTGTTTGTGTATCACAGAGATGTGACATCTTAAGGCAGTGACAGGAGAGAACAGGAAGCCAGTCCTGGTCTGGAAATGTCAGTCATGAGAGCTCATGCAAAGTAAGGTGGCATGGCGGACATCTCACTTCGACCACAGCCTCACTTGAGGGGCTTCAGCATGCCGCTGTCTCTCACCCTTAGCCCACACGTGCGCCTGTAATTGAGAGATAATAAGGACAGCTTTCTTCCTAAGGCTGTTATATATTATTATCTCAGACACAGACATGAAGTGGTAACTGACCCAGTCCCTATCAAGGAGCAGAAGGGTGAGCAGGCAGAGGTAATCTCTTACACAAAAGCAGGTCTCTTTCCTCCCACCCTGCATGTTGGCAACATAAGTGAGCTCACATTGTTAAATGGCCTTTTTACCGGAGAAGATGACTTCATCCGGGCACAATGCTTTGAATGCTCAGCTCTTAAAAGCGTGGCTGTGAATCTCCTGAGCCATAAGCCAGGTTTGTAGGGCTAAATTAAAGGTATTCCTTTTTTTTTTCCTGAGAGGCCTCTGTATTTTAACAGCTCCATGGCAACCAAGTATTATATCATTCTCTCCATGCTGGGAGAATGGAGTGGTGTCTATTAAATCTGGCCAGCTCTCCTGGTTTCATTCCATTCTTTTTTTTCCCCTCCAGGACAAATATGCCAACATTTTCAAATGTCTTTATACGTTTAATGGAAAAAAAATTCATTAAAAATTTACATCTAGTATTTAAAAAAAATACTGGATGGGAATGACAGAATCATCCCTTCCTATTCAAAGCTTAGGGTTGCGTAAAGCTGAAGTCCCAAGTTTAGTGCCCGCGGCCTGCTATTATAGGAGAAAAATGGCAGGGTGGAGTGCCACTGCCCATAGAAACAGATGAGATATCAACCAAATGGTTTAGGTATCCGGGTTGTGGAGTTTTGTAGGGTGCCTTCCAGTTCTGCAGTTCTAAGATGATGATTATAAATGAACCAGTGATCTGACTGAACAAAGGGCAGTTTTTTGTAATTCAGTTTTGATTTAAATAGCTGCCTTTCTTACCACTGTAGTTTTGGAGTAGGTAGCCATGTTAGTCCATGCAAGCATATCAGGCAAAATCCAAAGAAACAAGACAAGACAAGACAAAAACATGTGGCCCCTTAAAGACTAACTATTATATTTCAATATAAGCTTTCATGGAAACGTCCACTTTGTCAGACACATGGAAACAAAATGAATCACTGAATGAAATATCAGTTTCACAAGGAGAACAAGAGTTACCCTTCTCATTCAAAATACATGAATAACTTTGACGTATAAGCCAACATGAATATATGTTATCTCTCTGCATGAGAGAGAGACAGAGAGGGAAAGAGGGAAAGAGAGAGAGACAGACAGAGAGACACAAACAGAGAGCGTATGCATAGAAATAAAGCACATAATAGAAAACAAGTAGTGACACCTGGGCAATTAGTGCTAATTTCTGTTGATCATGGCTGTGGCCCAATGATACAGAAAGATTCTCCTGATAAAATGGAAGTTCAGCCTCCTCCAGGGCAAAACATCTATGTGGCATGTTAAACTGTGGAATTCCCCCAATCAGCCAATCTAAGAGACAAGTAGCATTCAAGACCTTGATTCTAGAAGTGTAGGAGTCTTCCAATTGTACGTAGCTTCTCGCTTCTCTGCATCTGTATCCAAGGAGCAAGAATATATGTTTAAACGATTGGAATGTAGACAGTTTCGACTTGGTTAGTTTTCTGAATCAAAGTAAGGAATTACAAGTTGACCCAGAAAAAAAGCCACTTGTGGAACAGCAGTGCTCCAGGGCAGTTTACATGGGAAGGCCTAATTCCTATCAAAGGTTAAGAGGTGTACACCTCTAGCTTTAACCTTTAGTATGAGAAGTAAGGGAACTGATGTGGAATGACACTAAGAAAGAGTGTGACATGATAAGATACAATTAAAATACAGTGTGGAACAGGAGCTGAACGGTGTGGTCAACCCTGTGCTAGGTGGACAGGGCTGACCCTTTCCTTAGAGTGAGACAGCTGCCTCTGACAGAAGACACAGGGAGGCCAACAGGAAGCAGCAGCAACATCTTAGAAGACAAAGCTGTCGTTGCTCTGTCGTCTACCCTCTGGCTCTAAATTTAACACAGGTAGGGCGGCAAACAGAACTCCATCTTCAGTAGGGATGCAGGACTGAATTGGTGTTCCCTTCTAGTTCTGTACATGAAAAGAGACAACATCCTGTCCTTTGCTTTTGACAGTCACATGCCTTGGGCTCAGCCTGCAGCGAGGACAGTTCTACTAAGGACATTCTTGTCTCTTTCTGTGCTGGTCTGGTTTCTGCTAACTGGTTATAGCTCCAGGAGAAGACAGGTCTTAAACTGTCTGTCAATATTCACATCATAACTCATTGGTTCAGCACATGCTTTACATGTCAAAGATTCCAATTTTATTGTCTAGCATCTCCATTTTGTAGCAGGCGATGACAAATACCTGAAGATCAGAGTTCAGAAAAGTAAATAATTTTGGACAACAACTCCCCAAATCCTCCATCCCTATGGCCAGGAATTGTATTCCAAAAAGATAATTCTTCCAATCTCTCCCAAAAGCCCAGGAGAGCTAGTGCCAGTCAAACAGACAATACTAAGGTAGAGATGCCTGAGGGAATTGTTCATTACAAATGGCAAACTGCTCAGATCCTACATCGCCAATTAAGGTACAGTTTGGCATCTAGTTATCCACTGATGACTTTATACAGTACTTTGCAAATGTTCTAATGCAGAATGCAGTTCCAATCAATATAAAAATGCATTTCAGAAAGTGAGTTTTAAGAGAAAACACATTTCTACAAATACATCGTATCAAGTAGTTATTTAAAGTCATGATCACATGATGGAATTATTTCCTACTTATGCCCAAATTAGATCGTAACATAAATTTGCAGTCACACAATGCGTGGCTGTTAGCAATTCATTATAGTGGCCAGCAGTGTAGCAGTGGTTCAGTTCTCACTTGCTGGGAGGTTTCTGTTTTGTTGTTGTTGTTGTTCCAGTGGTATTTTGATATATTCCTTAGTGGTATGGCATGTGTATATGATTCTATAAACACTTTTTAAAATCAAACTCACCACTACTGCCATGCAGCTGCCCTGCTATAATAAAAAATAAATAAATATGTGGCCGGAGTGTCAATATGTTGGTAAACGTATCCCAACAGCTTCAAAGCTATTGGTATGTCTTGCATCATTCCACCTACTGTCTGGTAAACAGCCCTGGGCAGGGATGGTGGGTCCATTGAGGACAATGCATTGATTCCAGAGGTTCCAGCACAACAGAGGAAATTCTACATATCAGGAAAAACTATCCGATGTATCAATATATAATTTTTTAAAAAAATGAAAGTTAACGGGGTGCAGTGCCCCATAAAACAAGACAGAAAATAAATTGGTAACATGGTGCAGCTGACCATAATGATTCAAATGGAAGAAAATTAATCGGTAGCATTAAAACACATTGGAATGTCCATCCAGGTATATATCTATCATGTGACTGTGATGCATTGCAACGAAAGGATGAAAAGCATCATTAAAAGGTGGTAACATTTCTCTGGTGTGACCGGGGCCTAAATTAGAATTTTAAAAATATAAATAATCTGTGAGTAAGCGGTCTGCTGATTCCTGCAAGACATATTACAAATAGTAACATTTCTAGGTTGGTTCAGGTGTTCTTAAAGTCCAAAACACAAATTTTTCCAAGTGCACGAACACACTTCTCTGTTTCGATAATTTTCAGAGGAGGGGCTACAGAGACTGATGTAACAACCTCGAACTGAAACAATTGTAACTTACAAGAAATTCAATAAAGTTATAACTCTGGGAGAGGACAAGTGATCTCCACAATGACATAACCACAATGTCTAGGTTTCCTGAGAGAAGCCATGGTATCTGAACTCTCTAAGAATAGCTTGTCTGCGTGGCATAGAAGATGCATAGACAATACAGAAACTGGGTTGCAAAGAGCAGTTGTGTTGGCCATATCATATACATTACTCCAGAGAGCATCGGGTTTTCTCCTTTTGATCCATGAAATGTGCTGTAGGCCTTTCATTCTCTGTCTCGGGTTGATTTGCCTCACAAGATTTACACAAGGACAGAGTGAAGAGAAAACCCATGTATACCACCTTGAGTTCTTTGGAAGAAAGAAACAGGGAACAAATAATAAATACTAAACCTATGAGAGGTACATATTAGTTTGCACAGTGGTGTTGCCCTTGTGAAAATAAAAGGAAAATGTAAGAGACCCATCTGCATAAGTGATTGGAGTGCATTTAAGTGACTTCTGGAAATGGATTGCTATTTTAAAATATGCTAAGATATGAACATATAAAATGCAAATGCAAATTTTTCACACAGAAATGTCTATATAAATAACCTTTCCCGGCAGAATATATTAAATTTCACCCTTTGCTCTTTTGCTACTTTCTGTGAAATTGGATCAGCCCTTTCAAATTACTGTCCACAGCTAAGAACAAGATCTATTTATAGAACTGCCAGAATGTAAACATTTCCTTGGGAAAACTGGAGCAAAAGGAGATTCCTGGGGAGGTTTGCAGGCTCAGCTTTAATAATTATCTATCAAGGATAGTAAGCTAGTGTGTCAGGCTTGTGCAGTTCCAAAGTCTAACAACATTTCCATCAAATTTTGCTCATTCCTTGTTTTGCTTAGTTTTATAAGACCCAGGGAAATAATATTTAACTACAGTGGATTGGATCCAGAGGTTCCCTTCTGTAAATGAAACATGAAAATGAAATGCTCCGATTTCCTTTTCCGCCTGCAGCACCCCTTGCCACCTCCAACCCTGTTTTGAGCACCCCACCCCCCCAACCCTTCTCCATTTTGCATGCAAAACCTGCCTAGAATCGCAGTTACATCTTACTTCAGCACTGGCAACAGCCTTTAATCTCACACAACCAGCAGGGAGATGGGAATGGCTAGTGAGAAGTTGCTCAGGAAGGATAGCTGGGAAGTTCCCATTGTTGCCCCACAGGGATCTTTCAGCTGGAACAGTTGCCCGACTTTGCCTAATGGTACGGCCAGCCTGCTCAACCACCAAGAACAGCTTTAGAGGACATTTCAAAGGGAAGGGGGAATCGGTGGCCATTGCATCTCTTTGTTTCCTCCACAATAGGTGCATCCTGGTTGTAGAAACTCTGGTCCAAAAAACAACAAGCTTGTGACTAAACTAGTGGCCCCAAAACATGCGAAAGAGAGAAGGAGCTGGGGGGGGGGGGGGCGCGGTACTTGACTGCAGTCAGATGTCTTGTGCCTCAGTGGCTTTGTTGGCATGAAAAGTGTGAGGATGTTCCACCCTAACAAGCTCAGGGCAACTTTGAACAGGCCATCCAGCTTGTTATCTACTCTGACTAGCCATGACTCCACAAGGTCCCAGAGACAAGCAGGATGTAACAGCAGGAGGCTTCACATGCCTGCCCCCCCTCACAGATTATTTGCCAAGGTTTGCCCTTCTTCACTTGCAGCGTTAAGATATTTTCAGTCACTCAGAAATTGTGTAATGGATTGTTCCATTCTGTGTGAAAATCAAGTTTGTTTCAGCTTGGAATTGGCACTAGAATGCTCCAGATTCAAACTGTACGCTAGAGCTGATTCAATGCACAGGAGAAATATTATGATCTGGTTCTTCTTATATAGAGGTGCCATGTAATCTGATTGCCTTGGTTTTACCTGGACTTCAGGCAACTATCCATTTATACCCTGTTGCTATCAGGGGGCTGACATTCCAAGCTTTCATTTTCTCAAAAGGTAAGTTTTTTGTCCTCATAGAACTAGAGATACAAGCCAAAACAAGCAGTCACTGCTTTGGCCAAATGTTTTTGTGAAAACATTCCTCTTTATGTAATTAGCCTATTAGTGAAGTCATCTACAGCTTGACATGATCTCCCGGACATGTAAACTAAAGACTTCCAGTAAATGTTGCAGTGCTGGGAATGTTTGGCTGTAGCTGATTTGCAAATAACTGAAATTTGTTTCAATAGCTGTGTACCAACAGTGCATAAAGGTTGCAGTGCTTATACCCCTGAGGGTGTGGTTGCAGATTTCATAACATTACATAAGCTCCCCCTAGTTTGAACTTCACAAAGTTAACCCCGGCGCGGTTTGCAGTTGGAAATCTGTTCATTGACTGTTGCAGAGTTTTGAATTGTGGTAAAATTCCTCTAGCTGTACAGCAGAAGTACAGGGATTTACAGAACAGAATCAGCTTCAAGTCCCCCAGTTTAGTCCACTCCTTTTTCTCATCAACTGGCACTTACAGTCTCACTAACCCACTCTGAGACATAAGTAGGAGAAATAATAAAAGATTTCATTTACTTATAGCTGAACAGATCTACAGCAAACTGAACAAAAATGGCTGACTGACATTCAGCAAACTGCTGGAGAGTGGTTTTGGTATCTGGCTGCAGAGCCACAGGTTGGGAGTTCGATTCCCCACTGTGCCTCCTTGACAGGGGCTGAATTCTATGATCCACAGAGTCCCTTCCAGCCCTGCAGTTCTAAGATTATTTTAAAAAGTCATACCTTTCAAAAATGCATACCAAAATGGATATTTTTTCAGGAAATGTATACACTGTATGCATACTTCCATGCAAGAAAACAAGCACCACAGTCTAATATAGACTGGAATTGGAATAGGTTCTGTGATGGATATCAGAGCAGTACAGAGTGAACTTGAGTTTTGCTGCTGTTTTACATCTCCTCCTTGGACACCTTTTGAGTTGAGGGCAGAGGTGGGAAGAGCTAGATGGGAGGAAAACAGGGATATTCATGTCTGCCATATATTTGTGTGGTTTGAACAAGTGAAAAGCCTTGCTTACGTGTGACAGCTTCTAAGGCACAGGGTGAAATCTGTAGCCAATTGCTCAAAGTATTAGTTCAAGCCAAACTGCATCAACATCTGGCTCGTTTCCTCCTATTGTTCCATAGGTAAGAATGGCTTCCTTAAAGACCTTCTATATTTTTTAAGGCATCCTCTGTTTAAAAGATGGTCTGGACCAAACCAAATTCAGAGAACTTTGAAGGAAAAACAGATGCCTAGAAGTTGTACCTCAGTTGTTGTTGTTGTTGTTTAGTCGTTAAGGCGTGTCTGACTCTTCATGACCCCATGGACCAGGGCACGCCAGGCCCTCCTGTCTTCCACTGCCTCCCGGAGTTGGGTCAAATTCATGTTGGTAGCTTTGGTGACACTGTCCAGCCATCTTGTCCTCTGTCGTCCCCTTCTCCTCTTGCAGCACCAGTTAGTTGGACATCATGTATTTCGTTTCTGCTTTAATTCATGCTGCCTACCTTTTTATCATATAAATTAGCATGTGAAATTTACTGTAAAACTGTATCTTCTTTAGTCTTCTTTTTCAAGGGCGTTTGCTCTTTGAGGGGGCAAGGCATTGAGTGGCAACCACCCCTGTATTTCTTTTTGATGGGCCCCTTGCTTTATGAAGACAGAACATATCTATCAAATCTAAATCTCCAGTTACTATTACTTTTAAATGTGCTTCTAGTATTAATTTTATTTACCATTTTTAATATACTTGTTTAATTCTTTTAAAATGTTTGTATACCTACTGTTTCTAGCTTTTTAATACGTATTGCCTTTTTAATGAAGTAAGCCACCTGGGGTTCTTTTAAGGAGAAAGGCAGGGTAAAAATATTTTATATCAATAGAATAAATAAAGCAATGTCCAGTTATTCCAGGGAGCGCAGGGCCCTTAAATGCATAAATCACAAAACAGTGATGCAAAATAAAAATTAAATTATGCATTTAGAGAAGCATCCTTGCACAGCAATTTGTCTAGGTTCAAGTATCCAGAGAGGGCATCCTGATAGGATACTGAGACCAGGGTAATTTTCCAGGAAGTAGCATGGATAAAAAGGCCCATATCCATTCTTCTTATAAAATCCAAGATCGGTCAAAATCCTAAGTAGGACAGAAGTGTAAAAAAAGCAGTGAGCAACCGCAATTGGTCCAGAAGTGGTGATGTCAAATCATCCATTTCTGGTGATCAGCTTTGTTTTGTTTTATTTCTGTGGCCTCGGAAGCAGGGCCGTGTCGACTCTGGAGAGCTGCTGTCTAGGATTTGAGGCTCCAGTGTTCTATTCCAAGGCAGATTCCGGCCAAAAGTGAACAAACAAAATAGCTAGGGGAGAAAAATTCCAGCACCTCTCTCCATCTTTAAACAGTGACTCTCTGAAAATGCTTGGCAACCTTCGACTGTGAAGAGGTATGACCCACTGGCCACAATAAAACTCAGAATGGAGAATTAAGTCTGTTGAAATCAGTAGGTTTCAGCGTATTCACCCACATGTTGGATTTTGACCAAGAAGTGTAGCAAAAAATTAAAAATCAATCCGGTTAGACTTAATTCACTGTACTTCCCTTTTCCAAAAGTGTACTGAGTGGCAAGCATTCTCTTTGCAAATCGTTTAAATGACCAAGGCAGGCACACTTGGGTTGACTGTTTGTTCAATGGTTTTTGTCCTAAAATGTACAAATGCTTGTATAGTGAATAATGTTATTTTAAAAATAAAAATAAAACAACGTTCTCTTGCCTTCCTCTCACTAGTTGTCTTACTCAGCTGGGGCTAGTGAGGACTTTTGAAGATAATTGTGCTCTCAGTGGTCCACTTGCTGATTAGCTAGAGCAAAATCTTTTGCCTTGTTCCCCAATCTAGTCTCTCTGGAGCAGAGCTTTGTAAAGTTTCTAAAGCTACGACTCTCAGAATTTCCACAACAATATGGCCCTTGGCTAATGCAACTCAGGGATTCAGGGAAGCTTCTGCACAGTTACAATTGGCCCTGGCTCTTTCTGATTTCAAGAAGGGGTGAAATTTGTTTGTTTGATTTTTAAAAAACATGGCTTGTCACCTTGGTTTTTAAGATAAATTTTAATGTTGCTTTAATGGATTTTTAAATGTTTTTATACATCAATCTTTTATTTGTATTTTTTTAAAACTGCTTTGGCAAGTTTCCCATAAGACTCTATAGACACCCTCTAAATGAACAAAGTAAGAACATCTCAATCCTAGTTTTTGTGTTTATTGTATTGACACTGGTCACACACAGTAGCAGGAAGAACGAGGGCAGCTGCTGGCGGGTACGATCAGTTACTACAACCAGTGAGAAGATATGTGAAGGGTGAGCAGTGAAAACAGGAAGGGATAGGAAAAGGCAGAAAGTCAGCAGAGAATATGAAAACAGAAAAATATGTGATTTGCCATATATGTGGTTAGAATTAGCATGTCCTTAACATGATTTTCTGAACACCACACTTCGAGAAGGATGCTGACAAACTGGAACAAGTTCAGAAGAGGGCAACAAGGATGATCAGGGAACTGGAAACCAAGCTCTATAAGGAAAGACGGAAAGAACATGGCATGTTTACCCTTGAGAAAAGAAGATTGAAGAGAGATATAATAGCACTTTTCAAATACTTCTATCATACAGAGGAGGGGCAAGATCTGTTCTCAATCATCCCAGAGTCCAGGACTCGCAAAAATGGGCTAAAGTTACAGGAAGCCAGATTTAATTTCAACATCAGGAAAAACATCCTAACAGTTAAAGCAATATTGGCATTGGAACCAATTTCTCAATAGGTGGTGAGTTCTCCAACATTGGAGGCATTCAAGAAAAAAATTACATAACCACGTGGCAGATATCCTTTGATTTGTATTCCTGCATTAATTAGGGGGTTGGACTCGATGGCCTTATAGGCTCCTTCTAACTTCATCATTCTACAATTCGAAGAGAAGAGAAGAGAAGAGAAGAGAAGAGAAGAGAAGAGAAGAGAAGAGAAAGGGGGTAAGGAGAGAGACGATACCAAAGCAGAACAGTGGAATGACAGTCATAAAATAAGTCAGAGTAGATAATGGCCCAGAGTAGATTCCTTAAGGTGTTAAATTTGAAATAGGCTTTGAAAATGCACAGCAGGCTGTACTATGTATTTTTAGTTCTTCTGTATGACATGGAATTTTGGACATTATAGTAAGAAGATTCAAGACAAAATGTTTGTAATGTGGATTTATCACAAGATCTTAAAGATTTCTTGGATGTAGAGCAGTGTTTTCCAACCTTTCTCTAGTCATAATCCCCTTTTATGATAGCCAAATAACCTGTGACTCCCCAGCAAATGTGCATAAAAAAGCATTTTAATAGGATAAAGAAAACACGTGATTATAGATTTTTTTCAGAATAATAATTCTAATCTAATGTATTACAATTAATGTAATATTACATGGTTATAGGGGGGCCTGTAAATCTGCATCTCAGATAAAACTTGAGATGAAAAAATGTCAATACACTTTTGAGTTTAATTTGCTTTTTCCCGGGGTGGGTAGAAATGATCCTCCCTTCCTGTCTCTCCCACAAGAAGCCCCCTCAGTGAAGAGCCCACCCCCCCTCTAGTCCAAATAGATACCTCCTCCCCTGGGCCTCGCCCATGCCCCATTCCCAGTTCTTGTCCCTCACCTTTTTGTCTCTCTTGCATTCCTCCTCAATGATTCAGGCAAGGCCCAGAGGCATCTGCCCCACCCAAGTCCTCTCTCCCTTCACGGTGTCACCATTGCCATACCCAGAAGAGTGGAAGACTCAGGCAGCGCAGAAGGTGCTGCTGCTGCAGAAGCAACTTTTCGATCCTGCTGCCATCTTGGGCATCAGTGTTCCTGGCATGCACTGTGCGCTCACCTCATTTTGGGCCTCTTTCAGCTGGGCTAATGCTTGGGTCAGTCTTTCAAAGGTAGATGTGGAGGAGCAGAGAGAAGCAGCTCTTTCAGAGGGGGTAGGAGTGATGCACATGCAGAAATAACTAAGAAGTCTTAATTTTCCACGAGTGCTGGGCAGGAGTCCACCCCCTGCATGCGGGGTTCTGGCTGTGAACAGAACCAAATGGGTGGTGAGATATCCTTTGATTCGTATTCCTGCACTGAGCAGGGGGTTGGACTTGATGGCCTTAGAGGCCCCTTCTGACTTCATGATTCTGAGACTGGTTTAGTTGAGGCCTGACACCCACACAGCTTAGAGGAAAAGGTGGCTGCAACTAAAAAAATAACTGTGGCAACACAGAGACCCCTTTGTGACCTTGCTGGGGGTCACAACCCTCAGGCTGGGAACCCATGATCTAGAAGGTGACTAATAAAGAGTACTTTGGTGAATGAATAAATTAAAAAAAAAAAAAACCCAAAGTTTGAAAGCTAAACTATTTTGTGACATGAAAAGTATTAATGTACTTGTTACAGCTCATTCAAGGTGAAAATAAATGGGAAAAGAAGTTTAGGAAGAAGAAGAATTTTTTGTCCCGATTGGTTTGGATCCTCTTACAGTTTAGATCTGCCCCCATCCAAAGTCAGAACAGTCCTGATTCTGTCGACCTTCTTGTAGGAGAAAAACGAGAAGAAGGCCTGTGTGGTGGCACCAAAATCTTTGCAGGATGTGCAGACCCCATCTGTTTTCTCTACTCATCCCCCGGCTTCCCCTTCACACCGAGACCCCGTGCAGTGATGTGCTTCTTACAAGGTTGGCTGCCAGTCCCCATCCAGAGAGGGGCAAGTGGGGATTTGTGGCATGCCAGCAAAATAGAGAGGGTGCCAAAATCTGGAGGGAAGTTTAATGGCAACAGTTAGAAAGAGAAGTAGAATCACCTCCGAATGCTATTCACCTACCCTTGCCTTTTAAAAAATTACCTAAACATCTCTCCTTTTTTTAGGGTATGTTACCTTCTCCTCCCGCCTTCATGGATTGCTGCCTTGTCGTGGCGAAGGGGCTTGAGTAACTCAGAGAAGCTATGGGCTATGCCGTGCAGGGACACCCAAGACGGACAGGACATAGTGAAGAGTTCCGACTAAATGCAATCCACCTGGAGTAGGGAATGGCAATGCCACTCCAGTATCTTTGCCAAGAACGCCCCATGATCAGAAACAAAAGGCTAAAAGATATGATGCTAGAAGATGGGCCCCTCAGGTCGGAAGGCGTCCAACATGCAATTGAGGAAGAGCGGAGGACAAGTACAAGTAGCTCCACAGCTAATGAAGTGGTTGGGCCAAAGCCGAAAGGACGATCAGCGGTGGACGTGCCTGGAAGTGAAAAGAAAGTCCGATGCTGCAAAGAAAAATATTGCATAGGAACCTGGAATGTAACATCTATGAACCTTGGGAAGCTGGATGTGGTCAAACAGGAGATGGCAAGAATAAACATTGACATCCTGGGCGTCAGTGAACTAAAATGGACAGGAATGGGCAAATTCAGCTCAGATGATTATCATATCTACTACTGTGGGCAAGAATCCCATAGAAGGAATGGAGTAGCCCTCATAGTCAACAAAATAGTGGGAAAAGCTGTAATGGGATACAATCTCAAAAATGATAGAATGATGTCAATACGAATCCAAGGCAGACCTTTCAACATCACAGTAATCCAAATTTATGCTCCAACCACCAATGCTGAGGAGACTGAAACTGACCAGTTTTATGAAGATTTACAACACCTTCTAGAACTGACACCAAAGAAAGACGTTCTTCTCATTCTAGGGGATTGGAATGCTAAAGTTGGGAGTCAAGAGATAAAAGGAACAACAGGGAAGTTTGGCCTTGGAGTTCAGAATGAAGCAGGGCAAAGGCTAAGTTTTGTCAAGAGAACAAGCTGGTCATAACAAACACTCTTTTCCAACAACACATCAGGCGACTTTAAACATGGAAATCACCAGATGGGCAATACCACAATCAGATTGATTATATTCTCTGCAGCCAAAGATGGAGAAGCTCTATACAGTCAGCAAAAACAAGACCTGGAGCTGATTGTGGCTCTGATCATCAGCTTCTCATAGCAAAATTCAAGTTTAAACTCAAGAGAGTAGGAAAAACCACTAGGCTCCTCAGGTATAATGTAAACCAAATCCCTTATGAATACACAGTGGAAGTAAAGAACAGATTTAAGGAACTCGATTTGGTGGACAGAGTGCCTGAAGAACTTTGGATAGAGGCTCGTAACATTGTCCAGGAGGCAGCAACAAAAACCATCCCAAAGAAAAGGTAATGCAAGAAAGCAAAGTGGCTGTCCAAAGAGGCTTTACAAATAGCAGAGAAGAGAAGGGAAACAAAATGCAAGGGAGATAGGGAAAGTTACAGAAAATTGAATGCAGACTTCCAAAGAATAGGAAGGAGAGACAAGAGGGCCTTCTTAAATGAACAATGCAAAGAAATAGAGGAAAATAACAGAAAAGGAAAAACCAGAGATCTGTTCAGGAAAATTGGAGATATTAGAGGAACATTTCGTGCAAAGATGAACATGATAAAGGACAAAAATGGGAGGGACCTAACAGAAGCAGAAGACACCAAGAAGAGGTGGCAAGAATACACAGAGGAATTATATCAGAAAGAGTTGGACATCCCAGACAACCCAGACAATGTAGTTGCTGACCTTGAGCCAGACATCCTGGAGAGTGAAGTCAAGTGGGCCTTAGAAAGCCTGGCTAACAAGGCCAGTGGAGGTGATGACATTCCAGTTGAACTATTTAAAATCTTGAAAGATGATGCTGTTAAGGTGCTACATTCAATATGCCAGCAAGTTTGGAAAACGCAACAGTGGCCAGAGGATTGGAAAAAATCAGTCTACATCCCAATCCCAAAGAAAGGCAGTGCCAAAGAATGCTCCAATTACCGTACAATTGCACTCATTTCACACGCTAGCAAGGTTATGCTCAAAATCCTCCAAGGTAGGCTTCAGCAGTATGTGGACCGAGAACTCCCAGAAGTACAAGCTGGATTCTGAAGGGGCAGAGGAACTCGAGACCAAATTGCTAACATGTGCTGGATTATGGAGAAAGCCAGAGAGTTCCAGAAAAATATCTACTTCTGCTTCATTGACTATGCAAAAGCCTTTGACTGTGTGGACCACAGCAAACTATGGCAAGTCCTTAAAGAAATGGGAGTGCCTGATCACCTTGTCTATCTCCTGAGAAACCTATATGTGGGACAGGAAGCAACAGTTAGAACTGGATATGGAACAACTGACTGGTTCAAAATTGGGAAAGGAGTACGACAAGGCTGTATCTTGTCCCCTGGCTTATTTAACTTATATGCAGAATACACCATGCGGAAGGCTGGACTGGAGGAATCCCAAGCCGGAATTAAGATTGCCAGAAGAAATATCAACCACCTCTGATATGCAGATGATACCACTCTGCTGGCAGAAAGTGAGGAGGAATTAAAGGACCTTGTAATGAGGGTGAAAGAGGAGAGTGCAAAAACGGCCTGAAACTCAACATCAAAAAAACTAAGATAATGGCCACTGGTCCCATCACCTCCTGGCAAATGGAAGGGGAAGATATGGAGGCAGTGACAGATTTTACTTTCTTGGGCTCCATGATCACTGCAGATGGAGACAGCAGCCACGCAATTAAAAGACGCCTGCTTCTGGGGAGGAAAGCGATGACAAACCTTGACAGCATCTAAAAAGCAGAGACATCACCTTGCCAACAAAAGTCCGAATAGTCAAAGCTATGGTTTTTCCTGTTGTGATGTATGGATGTGAGAGCTGGACCATAAAGCAAGCAGACCACCGACGAATTGATGCCTTTGAATTACGGTGCTGGAGGAGGCTCTTGAGAGTTCCCTGGACTGCAAGGAGAACAAACCTATCAATTCTAAAGGAAATCAACCCTGAGTGCTCACTGGAAGGACAGATCCTGAAGCTGAGGCTCCAGTACTTTGGCCATCTCATGAGAAGAGAAGACTCCTTGGAAAAGACCTTGATGCTGGGAAAGTGTGAAGGCAAGAGGAGAAGGGGACGATGGATGAGATGGTTGGACAGTGTCATCGAAGCAACCCTCATGAATTTGACCCAACTCTGGGAGGCAGTGTTAGATAGGAGGGCCTGGCGTGCTCTGGTCCATGGGGTCACGAAGAGTCGGACACGACTAAACGACTAAACAACAACAACCTTCTCCTCCTCCTTTTTTGGGGTAGGGCGAGGGGACTGGCATTCATACCTCAGGACAGAGTGGGTAGGAGAGGATGGCAGTTGCCTCAGGGGCCAAAATGGTAAGGTACAGCTCTACCCACAAGTCATGGGCCCGGCCACAGGGTTCGTCTGAAATATGGCTCATGCATGCAGCAACTAGAACAAGATGAAGCCCCAGGAAAAGGGAGGGAGGGGAGAGGAATGAGGGAGAAATCCTTATTTGTCCCTCTGGCCCACTGTTTTGCGGTAACAGCAGAAGGCTCTCCCTATATCGGTAGACCATAACTAGCCTTACTTGCTAAGATCTGGGCTGGTTACACAATTGCTGCTGTTTCCTTCCCTCCCTCTTTTCCTCCCTGCTTCTGAGCTTCCCAACCTTTCTGTGTTTTGTTTTGTTTTTCCAGCCCTGGCAGTGAATGTTCTTGCTTTGGCAACCAACCTTGTTGACAAAAGGAAAGTTACTGAGCATAAGAACGCTTTGGCAGCCGGCTCCATGGCGTGATGTCAGTGCGCTCCCTTAACTGACGGGCCCTCCCACTCATGGAGTTACTCCCAGTGAGAAAACTAACACCCGGGCTGTTCTTCCACTGAAATGCTAAGCTTGAGAGAGCAAGCATAAAAAGAACACCCCTATCCATGAAGGCCCAAAAAGGGCTGACTCTGAAGCTCCGGAGCAAGTTTAAATTACCCCATAATGAAAGGGGGGAGAGAAGGAGGAGGGGGAGAGACAGTGGAAAAATACCACTTGGTGTGGTTAGTGACTTAGCTCAGCTTATGTGAAGCTGCTAACTCAGTGGAAGGCCAGACCGTTAGATATCTGAGATTCCGGCTCAGCTCTCAATTTTATGGGAAGGATAGCAAGTAACTGAAGTTGCTGCACAACATGCAAAGGGGACTGCTATAAAAGCCCATTGCCACTAGTAGCTTTCAATCTACGTACAGTACTACCATTCTCTCTGGCTTTAAAACAGAGTGGCCAGCTCAGAAGGCATTGTTATTCATCCTTAGTTTCCCTAGTTCAGATCACCAGTGGTAGGCAGTAATATATGAATAATTTACTGTTTTTAGCTTTTAATATCATGTTTTAAATGATGTAAACGACATTTTAAAGGAATAATAGGTAGACAGACAGACAGACAGACAGACAGACAGACAGACAGACAGACAGACAGACAGATAGATAGATAGATAGATAGATAGATAGATAGATAGATAGATAGATAGATAGATAGATAGATAGATAGATAGATAGATAGATAGATAGATAGATAGATAGATAGATAGATAGATAGATAGATAGATAGATAGATAGATAGATAGATAGGACCCTTTCCTGGGGATTGAGTCTGTGTGTTCTTTCCATCCAAAGCATGTGCTCTTCTGTCATGCCTTGATCTTTCTCCTTCTGAGCCAGACCTGGAATGTTACTAATTCTTCTGATGAGTCCAAAGCTCAAGTAATTCAGGGGTCAAAACAATGTTTATGAATAAAAACATGACTATCATTCCATTCTGTAAACATTACGTAGAACTGGTATGATCTTCCCACCCTTTATCTCAGTAGTACATGAGTCATCTTGTGGTACTGCTAATGTTGACAAGTTGGTTGAAATTTTCTGCCCACAGATTATATTCACAGGGAGCTTACAAAACATTTTCTAATTATTTTTCCTTCCATCACACTGAACACCATTAATCAACTTTTGTTATTCCCAAAACACATTGCACTGTAGCGATGGTACACTCTGTAGGAGACCCACTGAAATGGCTGGATTCCTTCCAGGCTCTTCCATGCCTCTTGTTGTTTAGTCGTTAAGTCATGCCCCCATGGACCAGAGCACACCAGGCCCTCCTGTCTTCCACTGCCTCCCAGGGCTGGGTCAAATTCATGTCGGTAGCTTCAATGACACTGTCCAACCATCTCATCCTCTGTCGTCCCCTTCTCCTCCTGCCTTCACACTTTCCTAACATCAGCATCTTTTCCAGGGAGTCTTCTCTTCTCATGAGATGGCCAAAGTATTGGAGCCTCAGCTTCAGGATCAGTCCTTCCAGTGAGCACTCAGGGTTGATTTCCTTTAGAATTGATAGGTTTGTTCTCCTTGCAGTCCAGGGGACTCCCAAGAGCCTCCTCCAGCACCACAATTCAAAAGCATCAATTCTTTGGCGATCAGCCTTCTTTATAGTCCAGCTCTCACTTCCATACATTGCTACTGAAAAAACCATAGCTTTGACTATGTGGACCTTTGTCGGCAAGGTAATGTCTCTGCTTTTTAAGATGCTGTCTAGGTTTGTCATCACTTTCCTCCCAAGAAGCAGGCATCTTTTAGTTTTGTGGCTGCTGTCACCATCTGCAGTGATCATGGAGCCCAGGAAAGTAAAATCTGTTACTACCTCCATATCTTCCCCTTCTATTCGAGAGGAACTTAGGAGACCAGTGGCCATGATCTTAGGGTTTTTTTTATGTTGAGCTTCAGATCATTTTTGGGCTCTTCTCTTTTACCCTCATTATGAGGTTCTTTAATTCCTCCTCACTTTCTGCCATCATAGTGGTATCATCTGCATATCTCAAGTTGTTGATATTTCTTCCGGGAATCTTAATTCCAGTTTGGGACTCTCCAGTCCTGCCTTTCGCATGATGTATTCTGCATATAAGTTAAATAAGCCGGGGGACAATATACAGCCTTGTCGTACTCTTTTCCCAATTTTGAACCAATTAATTGTTCCATATCCAGTTCTAACTGTTGCTTCCTGACCCACATATAGGTTTCTCAGGAGATAGACAAGGTGATCAGGCACTCCCATTTCTTTAAGGACTTGCCATAGTTTGTTGTGGTCCACACAGTCAAAGGCTTTTGCATAGTCAATGAAGCAGAAGTAGATATTTTTCTGGAACTCTCTGGCTTTCTCCATAATCCAGCACATGCTAGCAATTTGGTCTCTAGTTCCTCTACCCCTCTGTTACTGAAGCCTACCTTGGAGGATTTTGAGCATAACCTTGCTAGCATGTGAAATGAGTGCAATTGTATGGTAGTTGGAGCATTCTTTGGTGCCATGCCTATAGGAGACCAAAACCAATTTTTTTTAACATAAATTCCTTCCTTTTTATAATGAGCTAAACAGTCAGAAGAAGGAAGGAAAATATACTTTCTCACTGTATTGGCATGCTATGCAAAGTGGAAGAG